>NW_006283136.1:928967-937715 GCF_000327345.1 Myotis davidii
ATTTCATACAAAAGTATGGTTTAGAAAAGGGAGATTAATCTATGCCCAATAACTGGGGACTATGCCATCATGGCTTCACTCCTTCCTGGTGAAACTGGACTTAAATTACAAAGATAGCTTTTTAGAATGGGAGTAAATCAAGGACTGATCAGTCAGAAGGGTATATGTGATGCATTCTTTTTCTTTTAGATGGTGCATCCTTAATTAGCCTTAATTTTTATTAATTAGTCTTAATTTTTATTTCTTAATGTGCTTTAAAATATTTTTAATTTATTGGGGTGACATTGGTTAATAGGATCATATAGATCTGAAGTGTACATTTCTATGATAAGAAATCTGTATATTGCACTGCATACCCACCACCCAAAGTCAAACCATCTTCTGTCACCATATATTAGGCTCCCTCCAACCCACCCCCATCCTCAACCCCTTCCCTCTGGTAACCGCCACACTGCTGTCTGTGTCCACGAGTTTTAATTTTATATCATACATATGAATGAAATCATCTGGTTCTTAGCTTTTTCTGAATGACATTTCATTCAGCTTAATATTTTCAGGGTCCATCCATGTGGTGACAAAGGGCAGTATTTCATCCTTTCTTATGGCTGAGTAATATTCCATTGTGTATATGTACCACATCTTCTTTCCCCAGTCCTCTATCAAAGGACACTCTGGTTGTCTCCATGTTTTAATACCATGAGTAATGCTGCAATGAACATAGGGGTGCATATATCTTTGTGAATACATGTTTTTGTGTTTTTCAGATAGATACCCAGGCAAGGGTCATATGGTAACTTATCCTTAATTTTTTGAGGAATCTCCATACTATTTTCCACGGTGGCTGTACCAGTCTTCATTCCAATCAGCAGTGAACGAAGGCTCCCTTTTCTCCACAATCTCTCCAATACTTGTTATTTGTCATGTTGATAACAGCCATTCTAACAGGTGTAAGGTGGTATCTCACTGTAATTTTGATTTGCATTTACCTAATAGCTCATGAAGTTGAACATCTTTTCATATATCTTGGCTGTTTGTATGTCTTCTTGGGAGAGGTATCTGTTCAGGTCCTCTGCCCATTTTTTAATTGGATTGTTTGTTTCGTGTTGAGTTTTATGAGTTCTTTATATATTAGATATTAGCCCCATTCAGTTGATTGTCTTTTTGTTTTGTTGTTGGTTTCTTTTGCTGTGCAGAAGCTTTTTAGCTTAATATAGTCCCATTCATTTATTTTAACCTTTGCTTCCCTTGCCTTTGGGGTCAAATTCATACAAGGTTCTCAAGGTCCATAAGTTTACTACCTATATTTTCTTCTATGTAATTTATTGTTTCAGATCTTATATTTATATCTTTGATCCATTTTGAATTAATTTTTGTACATGGGGACAAACTGTAATCTAATTTCATTTTTTTACATGTGGGTTTCCAATTTTCCCAGCAGCGACACTGGCCGGGAACATCCCAGGGAGGCGGAGTCTCAGTGAAAAATATCCTCTGATCTGAATCCTGAGTTTGTCTTGTTGGTCAAAAGATTAAGAGTTCTGTGAGAATGGCAGCAGAGTAAGTGGATGCTGCGCGGACATGTTCCCAGGAACAAACAGGAATTACAGAAAATACAGAAAAACTTCCTGAATAATCAACAGAAAACTCACAGGCGAGAACTGATACCTGAGGACCCAAAGTGGAGATCACATAGAAACTGGTAGGCGGGGCGGAGGCACGAAAGGGCTGGCCAGGTGCCCACAGACAGCAACTGAAGTCACAGAGAGATATCTCAGCTGTGGAGGGTTGCCAGTAAGAACTCTGGGATCTAATCCCAAAGCTGGACCCTCCAGCAGGGAGCACCAACCAGGACTGGCCAGGCGCCCACAGACAGCAACTGAAGTCCCAGAGAGATATCTCAGCTGTGGGGGGGGGTGCCATGAGAACTCTGGGATCTAATCCCCAAGCTAGGCCCCCCAGCAGAGAGCACCAAAACTGAGAAGGGTACCCACATAACATCTGGCTGTGAAAAGCATCAGGGTGCTGTCTTCCAGGGAGAGAGAGCTAAAAATTCAAGCACCCTCTTAAAGGGCCAATGCACAAAATTCCCTGTGGAGCCAGCCACCTTGTGCTCAGACAGAGGGAGGGTGAAGTGAACTGGAGCTGTGAGAGCAGAACCAGGACTGGGGACTCAGGGGATAGAACTCAGAAGGCAGACACCCCAAGTTCCCTGGGCTGAGTCATTCCCTCACACAGCTAACGACATCTTTCCCATGTAGACATTTGCCTTGCCTGGGGGGAAGACAGTTGACCAATTTTCCCGGCTCCATTGATTGAAGAGGCTTTCTTTTCCATATTGCATGTTTCTGGCTCCTTTGTCAAAAATTATCTGCCATATACATGTGGTTTTATTTCTGACCTCTCAATTCTGTTCCATTGATCTGTGTGTCTGTTTTCTGCCAATGCCATTCTGTTTTGATTATCTTAGCTCCACAGTATAATTTGAAGTTAAGTAGTGTAATGCCTCCAGCTTTGTCCTTTTTTCTCAGGGTATCTTTAGCTATTTGAGGTCTTTTGTGGTTCCATACAAACCTAATGATTTTGTTTTGTTTTGTTTCATTTCTTTAAAAAATGGCATTGGGCCCTGGCCGGTTTTGCTCAGTGGATAGAGCAACAAAACAACAAAAAATGGAATTGGAATTTTGGTGGGGATTGCATTAAATCTGTATATTGCTTAATATAATAAGGCCATTTTAACTATGTTGATTTTTCCAATTCCTGAACACGGAATACCTTTCCATTTCATTGTGACTTTTTCAATCTCCTTTAATAATGCGTTGCAGTTTTCAGTATATAGGTCTTTCTCATTTTTTGTTAAGTTTATTCCTTAAATGTATTTTATTCTTGCAATTGCAAAAGGAATTGTTTTTTTCATTTCTTTTTCTTGAAGTTTCCTTGTTAGTATAACGTGTTTTAGGTATTACATGAGTTCTGCATTGCCGCTTTACAAATCATCTCAAACTCAGGGGCTTAAAAACCATTATGGTAGTCTCTTTCATGGTTTCCATGAGTCAGGATTCAGACAGGACAGAGTAGACATGGCTGGCCTTTGCTCCTCAATGTCTGGGACCTCAGTTGGAAAGACATGAAGTCTGGGTGTGACCGGGCTCATATTATCTGATTTGGGAGGCTTCTTCACTCATATCTCTGGCTGTTGTTGCTGGTTATTGGCTGGTCCCTCACTGCTCCTGTCACTCAGAACACTTACATGAGACTTCTCCATGTGGTCTCTCCACATGACCTAGTTTGGTCTTCCTCACAGCATGGTCATTGGGTCCCAAGAGTGAGCATCTCCAGAGAGAACCAAGTAGATGCTGTGCTGCATCTTATGATCTAAACTCCAAATTCACATAACATCCCTTCTGGTACCATCACAAACCTGCCCAATTTAAGAGATGGAAACACAGATCCTACCTCTTGAGGGGAGATATGTCAGTCACATAGTAAGAAGATTAAATTGAATGGGAGATATTACAGACATTATTGGAAAACCAGCAGAGAGAGAAAATACAGCGAAAAATGTTGACTTCTTAAAATTGACTTTTTGTGGAAGTCTATAAGGCTGCTACTTTTTTAAAAAGCAGAGCATTTAGTAAGTTAAGTGGACTGCTTGAAAATTTCATCACTTGAAAGGAACAGTTTGCAGCAAGGGGAACGGATACTCCAGACGTGAATCTGACAGGAAATAACTATTAGTGATGTGGAACTCTTGAGAGCTTGAGAGAGTGTCCATCCTCTTAAAGGACAAGTCTGGTTTGTATCTTTGGATTTACAGACTTGAGGAAAGCAGGCTTCAAAAAGTTCAGAATAGATGATCTCATGGTGAGAACCTCTGAAAGGGAGTGTGGCTTAAAAAGGCTCAAACAATAAAATTCAGAACCTAAAATTGTGAATGATCCTGATGAGGAAGAAAAAGAGGAGACAGCTAAAGAAAACAGCATGTCTGCTCATGGAGCTCTGATTGTAAGAAGACACACACACAAAGATGGAAGGAGGGCCATAAAATCAAGGATGTTTATAAAAGAACGTCACTAATTTTTAAGAATGTCAGAAGGAAGTAGGAGCATATAAAAAGCTGAGATTTCAAGGACTGGGGGAGTTAAAGATAAATAGCCAAGAAGATTCTGCTGACTGTGTTCTGAAGAGCAGACTAAGAACAGGCACAACCCATTTCCAAGCACATCAGACAGTCTGTTAGAACTAATTAACACAGGGTTACTTAAAAAGAAAACCCTCGTAAAATATCGTTTTGCTAGAAAGAAAGCAGAATACCTTTACTCCTATTTTGCTTTCCTCTTCACCATTATCGACTTTGAAATTGAGGATGAGCATACAGCCCAGGCTGCTGAGGACAGGCCCAGTTCATACCTGTGGCCTACGTGTAATTATTAAGAGTGTTCCAGGTCATTCTCAGTTTATGTCCCACTTTGAATAGTGGACAAGATAGGACAGAGATGGCTACATAATTTGCTGGACTCAGTGCAAAATTAAAATGTGGAGGCCCTTGTTCAAAAAGTAGGAAAAAGAAAAGTACTGTTAAAGTTACTATAATATACAACTTTTTCCTTTCTTCTGTAGTTTCTCTTGATCTGTAATGGTGGTTCTTATTTGCCATTTTATGGAGTTCTAAGTAAAGAAAAAATTCATCATTAACATGAATTTTAGCTTTCATCTTTATATTGTGTCATGCCAGTTTTAAACGCAATACAAGAGCATTTAATTTGTATATGGAATCACCAAAATTACACAATTCACATTTTGTAGTTTGTATGTGTATAAGTATTTTATTCTTAACTCTGAACCTAAGGGACTCAACTGTTTTGACTTAACCTTTGGACACATGCACCAACGCTTTTTTACCTTTAGCTTACTGATGAGAAAGGGGGCCAAAAGGAAAAGAAACTATGGATTGTCTTATCTTTCCCTTTTCTCCTATGTCATAATATTCAGTGCAAGTAATTAGCAAATACAGAGAAGTAACATGAGTTAGAAAGGGTATGATAGCGTTCCTTGGTTGGTGTTTGTTAAAAAATGATTACCTTCTTCTGTGTACAAAGCAGGTTCTGATTCTAAGGAAGATTGTGGCTTCTCAGATCAGTCCTCACCCGTCACTCAGTCATAGAGGTGACACACTTACCTTGTACTCACTTTGAATCTGGCTGAACTCCATGCAGGATCCACTGGAATTCTGTACTAATGGACCTTGTGGACGATGTATGTATGGGGACAAGCAATGGACACACATGTGCATATCTCCTCTGTTCATGTGGGTACATCAGTGTCTCATCAGACTTCACTTGCAAAACACAAGTTCAAAGGTAAAATCAAGAACTTCAGGACAGCAATAAGAGGCATTACACCATGGTCAAATGACCATGAAGTCCCTGAATAAGATCAGGATTGGGTATGGTTTCTTTAACTTGAATGTGCATCAGAATCATATGGGAGGCTTGTTAAAGCACAGATTATTGGGTACCACCCCTTCTGATTCAGTAAGTCTGAGGTAGAGCTCAAGAATTTGCAATTTGAGCACCATTAGTCAAGAGCAGTGCATCTCACATGATGATTTATACAAATCATCGTGGTATCTTGTTAGAATGCAGAATCAGGTTAAGTAGTTTTTGGGTGGGGCTGGTGCTTCTGGTTTGCAGCCATGCTTTGAGTAGCCAGGGTCCAGAGTAGATAATGAAAAATAGAGGAGGAAGAGGGATGAGACTTGAGATGGGCTTTAACGCATAGGTCCCTAGAAGGCTCAAAAGTCTCCCCAGAAATGACAATTTTGCAGAGTATGCTGGGGATGCAGATCTCCCAAAGCAATTCATTATATCCATTGTCATTAAACCCTGATCATCTAGTCCTGCGGTTCTCAACCTGTGGGTCGCGACCCCTTTGGCCGTCGAACGACCCTTTCACAGGGGTCGCCTGAGACCATCCTGCATATCAGATATTTATATTATGATTCATAACAGTAGCAATATTACAGTTATGAAGTAGCAACGAAAATAATTTTATGGTTGGGTCACAACATGAGGAACTGTATTTAATGGGCCAGAAGGTTGAGAACCACTGATAGTCAAACCAATAGTCCCCGAAGGACCAAACTCTTCAGGAGTTTAACTTTTCTTTGTGCAGCATCCTGTGTTGATCTCTGAGGCATGGTGGGGTAGCATGGTGGGGTAGCAGAGGCTGAGTTAGAAGACCTGGCTTCAGGGTGACTCCGGGTGAACCAGGCTTGTCCCGCCTCTCTGTAGGATTCCCTTATACCACATGGCATCTTAGATGATCTCTCAAGTCCCTTCAAACAGAAAGATTCCACAGTTTGGGGAACCTGTGTGTTCCACCCCTGTCAACACTGCTGCTGTGAAGGTCTGCATTAACCTTACTGTAGGGTGCTGGATCCAGGCCGAATAGGAGGGAAAGTCGCTAGGTTCCCGGAGCAAGAGGAGCCTCCTGGGGCTCCTGCTCCCACCTCTTAGTGTCTCTTTACAGGATGAGGGCCTGAGCTCCTAGGGACCGAGGCAGTTCTAGCCCTCAAATAAGCATTCCAAGGAAATGTATGTATCCCACTAAGATCCAAAGCAGATTCAAGTGTGCCCAGGAAAGGGTAGAGGGAGGTACTGGGAAGAGATGACCAAATGGATGACTTGGTGGCCTGAACTGATGCAATATGCCTACTTTCTTCCCACTTTCCTCCCTATTCACTGAGGCCACAAACTCAGGTTCCGGGGCAGCCTCCAGTGCCCTGGTGAACTGTTGCTTGGGTTTTTATGGGTGGGAGGGAAGAGAAGGTCATTGACAAATAAATAAACATGATTCTACCAACTGAAACTGTGCACAAAAGATCAGAGGCTTTTTCTTTGAAGGCTGGAAGACAGCGCTTATCTCCTCTGCTGCCACAACAGAGAGAGGGCCCTGAGTTTTTTTGCCTTTGTTTGGTTCTGCTCAAAACTTGGTTAAAAAAAAAAAAGGCTCCAGGTTTTGACCCCACCCCGGGGGAGGTAGGTAAACTCACTTCACTGAGGTTTTTAATTCCTGGGGTAATCCCTTCCTTCCGTGCCAGGTGGGGGGTATGGAGACTCCTTGTATCCAAATCTTTGATCTGGGTTGAAGCAAAAGAGAAAGACTTCTATAAAACCATCAGGGAGATGGGACCAGCCTTGAAAGAGGTTGTAAATGGGCAGTTCACCTTTGATCAGTCGTCCTAGATCCTTTTTATAGCCTAGGATTATGGGTTTAGAAGTGCCCTTCGTATGTCCCCACAGGAAACATGTGACTTAAGAACAATTAGATTATTCTAAAAGTTTAGAGAGATTTTACAGAAAGAACTTCCATTTTCATTTAAAGAAAAAGAGATGGTTAAAAAAAGAAAACATCAGCCCAAACCATGAAGCCGATCCCTGAGTTAGTAATAAACTGGAAACCCTGTATGTTTCTTTCCATGTAATAGGATACTCTCTGACCTGGCAATTCCACTAAAATCTATTAACTGACAAGGGTATGTGATGTATTTTTTATTCCCCATTCCCTCACCCCGCAGCAAAAGGAAACAAAGCATTTGCTGTCTCTCACTGTTGGATTTTTATTTCATGCTATTAAAATGTCAGAAAACAGAAACTTAGCAGTCTGACTGTTTTCACTTGGGCACAAACAGATATTAAGGCTGACTGCTGATTTCCAATTAATTTAATGTGTGTGGTCAAATACTTCACAGGAAGACTAATTCATCATGGCCGTGTCTGTCTGTGTGTGTTTCTATGAATGTCTCTATCCCCTCCCACCCCAATACCATTTGAAGGGAAAGAAAGTTTACAATCTGTCTTCAAATCTGGTCAGTGAAAGATTTCATCTTTTGCTGGGAAATATAAACAGCTTCATGTCAATGTTTAGGGAAAGTCTGTGATTTGGAAAAGGAAGAGCCTTTTCAAGGGTGGCCTGTTCTAACCCCTTTAGCACGGCCCTCCTGCTCGCTCCATGATCCCCGCTGTCCCCGGCAGCATGACTCTGAGCCTCCCAACCACACTGGTAGCCGCACCCCAGGAGTGTCCCATTTCCTGTGGCAGCCCTGGCTTCCCCTGCCTGTGCATCAGCTGGGAGGCAGAAGCCAGATCCCTGTGAGGCTGGCAGGCTGCCCTGGCATTCACCATACCTCCCTGCTACCCAGCCCCGTGCTGAGGTCATTGGAACAATCTCTTCCTTTGTTATACCCCTCTAGGTGCCTACCTCCTTCTCAGCACCTTTGGTCCCCCACTTAGTAAAGTGGAGTCTACTACTCCATTGGCCAATAGTGAGTCCTGGGGCTCAGACAGGGTTTCCGCCTTTCCCGCAGCAGATCCAGTTTTAATTATCAAGTTACCCAACACATCATTGTCCCTGGGAGGGCACAGCAAGCATCTCGTGGACAGTTAGGACATCTTCCTTGCAGTGAGAGAGCCACGGAAGTAAATGCTCTCATTGTTCCTGCACAAGGCCTTGACCTCTGCATGGAAGGCCCCAGAGCTGGGAAGCAGACACCAACCAACTATAAACTCAGAGCAGACTCCTAAGGATTGATGGGTAATGTGAACTGCAAGGGATGAGGTCCTCTTCAAGAGAACTGATCAGGGGAGTCCTCATAAAGAAAAATATTTTAAATTTGAATTTTCAGTTGTTGAATAATTTTCTCTTTTTCCCTAGCCTCAGTTAAACACACATATGTGCACACACTTCACA
>NW_006283136.1:937742-941417 GCF_000327345.1 Myotis davidii
TAACACATACCAGAAATTTTTCTCCCTGTCTCTGCCCAGTAGTACATAGTTTCCAAATGTGCAAATAACAAGGACATTTGTGAACTCCAGATGCTTACATCTGAAATACAGATGTATTTAAATATTCAGTGCTTGGGTCATCATGACCCCAAAATATCTAGGCCAGCTGTGGGCAAACTACGGCCCGCGGGCCGGATCCGGCCCTTTTGAAATGAATAAAACTAAAAAAAAAAAAAAAAAAGGCCGTACCCTTTTATGTAATGATGTTTACTTTGAATTTATATTAGTTCACACAAACACTCCATCCATGCTTTTGTTCCGGCCCTCCGGTCCAGTTTAAGAACCCATTGTGGCCCTGAGTCAAAAAGTTTGCCCACCCCTGGTCTAGGCAGAGTAGTCAAAACCTCAGGCAATTTGAGACAAGTCAGTCTAAGTATTCACATAGTCATGTGCTCATCTAAAAAGCAAATCCTCAGTGTCTTGCATGTACCGGGAACCATCCAGGGACACAGAGGACAAGACAAACACAATTGTTAGGTGACACGTAGCTATGCCCTCGGTGGATTAACCAGACTACGCACATTCTTGCTGTTGCTCTGGCTCTTTAAAGAGCCTCTTTCAGTGTCCTCAGTTCTGTTGAAACGATCTCAGGTTGTCAGCTCATGTCTGGGATACAGGCAGTTTGGGGCATCGTTTTCACTCATTCTCATCATGACAAGATCTATGTGCTCATGGTAATTTTAAATTCTTTCTGCTGGAAGTTACTGGTGGCCTTAAGCCTGTGGCTGGGAGAGCAGGTTCCAGAATGGTGGGCTCTCAAAGGGCCATAAGTGACTTATAGTGGGAAGGCCAGAGGTCCAGTCCTGTAAGAAAGAGAATAGTAGGGTAAGCTAGAAAATGTGAGTGCTTTTCAGAGCCTATTATTTCTGTCATGTCCAGACTCCCCTGGGATTAACAGAAGAGGAACCTGGGGCCCTGCTAGGTCTGCCAAAGCAGAAGGTACTTTGCCAAAATCTGGGAATTGGATCACAACAGGATGGAGGGGTTGGGAATGAGGGGTGCACTGAGCCCCAGGGGAAGCAGACTTCCAAGTGCAGAGACAGAGCTGAATGTAAACCAAGGGTGAGTCTGGGCAAGGGAGGTGGAAGCAGAGGCCTCTCATTCAAGGGGTCCCTCAAACCTGGTGGCTCAATGGAGCAGCTTTTTAGCTTCTCACCCAGGAACAAGTGAAAGGCCCTGAGCTGCCACTGTTCGATTCTCTGGCCCCCTGGTTTGGAAAATTGGAATCTCCACCCAGGGGTTTTTTCACAGCTTCCCACTGTTAGCGATTCTTCAGGTCTATACACTTGTTAGCAGCTGTCCACGGACCAGCCCCTAGAGCAGCGGTTCTCAACCTTTGGGTCGCGACCCCTTTGGCAGTCGAATGACCCTTTCACAGGGGTCGCCTAAGACCATCCTGCATATCAGATATTTACATTATGATTCATAACACTAGCAACATTACAATTATGAAGTAGCAACAAAAATAATTTTATGGTTGGGTCACAGCATGAGGAACTCTATTTAAAGGGCCAGAAGGTTGAGAACCACTGCCCTAGAGGAATTGGAAACCCAAATGGATCTCAGGGTCCCTCAGCCTTATCCATGGAAAACCTAACGAGTAAATCCCACCTTACTAGGTAAATCCAAGAGAAAACCCCCACCTATGACAGGGCTCACAAGACAGATTAGTAAATCTTTATGACATATGCATTTCATTTTTATTGGGAGAAGGTAAAGAAATAGTTTCTGAGCACCGGCCTAATAGGCTCTTTCTCATTCTCCTCCTTTTCTCAGCCCCTGCTCCCTTTCCTCACCTCTCTATTTCTAGGTGAGTCTTTCTCGACTCCTCTAATTCTTCCCATCATACTCAGCTCCACCCTGTCACTGCCCCTTGTTGCCCTGCGAACTTGGGAATTTGTTTGTTGGCGTGCTCTACTGCACTCTCAGCTCCCTGGTGGAGAAGACCCTGGCTGGTCTCCCTTTCATCTCTCAGTGTCTAGCACTACGCTCAGCACAGAGTAGAGGTGTTCCATTATTTGTTGGAGAAGAGAATGAATGAGGGGCTGGATGAAGGAACATAAAGGTACATCTGATATGGACATCAGGTGACTGGCCAGACACCGCAGGCCAGTTTGGCATCAGTGTGCCAGGCCTGGTGCTGGAAGAACTCCCTTCATTGCTGCTGGATCACCCTCCTTCAAGCCAGAAAGCCTTCTTTTTTTTTGCCCCAGAGCTTGCCCCTGGTAGGATACAGGTCCTCCTGCATTTTTAGGGCCTTGACAAGCACAGAATGAATGCTCCTTCAGGTGGCATCCTCATTTGTTTACATTCACATTGCCTTCTCCCCTCAGAATTAAATTGTCTTTTCTTCCTCTGGAGATATAATAATTCCTACAACAGATTGTTTCCTGTTCAATAAAATGACTCCCATCTGCTCACCACAACCCCCTCATGGCATTACCTTCTCTCTGTTTTCTACAGTCCTCTCTTGGGCTCCTTCTTTCTTTTCAGATATGCTTTCTTGTCCCTAAACCTCAGCACAGCTCCCCCAGCTGACCTCAGACCCCCTTGCTGGGCATCTGGTGGGACTCAGCCTCAAGGTAGCATCCCTGGCTTTGTAGACAGGTGATAAAAGAACAAGGTCAACCCTGTGTTCTCACGCACAATCCTTGCCCTGCCACCTTCCCAGGCCCGCAGCTCCAGGATTATTCAGCCTGGGTAGTTTCTTCTTTTCCCAGCGAAGTTGGACTGGACAATTGAAGATGCGATTAGAGAGTGGGGAGTTTTGCATGCTGTCCCAGAGATTCACTTAGTTCTGAACATCTTAGTCTAAGCAGATCCTCCCACCCTTCCCAGACCCCCTTTTAGTGGCCTACTGGTATCTAGGAGGGCACCAGTTGCTTGTGGTTGGCCAGCAGGGAGACGCAGTACTGGAGTAGGATGGAGTGGTGAGAAGTATGGAGCGAGGTAAAGACAGAAAAGGCAGAGGTGAGTGGGAACTAGGGCAGGATTTAAAGGAATGAGGCCTCCAGCCACACTGTGGGCCACCTCTGCAAGGCCAGAGGCACAGAGACACTGAGGGTACCTACCCAGGACGACTATTGAAGGAAGCATGTTCTGGGAGGGACTAAGATTATAACACACACACATTTGTGCATACATGTGTGCGCACACACACACATACAATAACAAACAGTACCCTCTCATTCTACCCCTGGCTAGAAGTCCAGACAACATTGAGGTACTGGGATTGGGTGTCCTGTAAAATTGTGCCCACTCAGTGACTGTCAGAACTAAGGACTAGACACTGGTTACACTAGGGAGGAAATCAAGTTATTAACTACAATTTAGGGCACCATAACATGAGAAAAGTGCCAGATGCTATTTGCCTCTCTAGATTCACTTTCCTCCACTCTGCTTCTGCACTGAGAAAGGACAGCAGCCACAGCTGCATGTCCTCTGGCTTCTGATTGGTTTCCGCCAAGAAAGAGCCTCAGCAAAGAAGGAGGAGAGGGACGCCAGGTACTTATTCCGCCAGCTCCATCCCTGGGACATGGTCTCTGCACAGTTCTTTCCTTCCTGGTTTGGGATCTCATCCTCTCCCGCCCTCCCCCACTCCCGCGCCCCACCCCT
>NW_006283136.1:941438-984959 GCF_000327345.1 Myotis davidii
ATAGCTCTGTGGCAGCTGAACCAGGGTTTCTGAATGCTCCTTGGTGGTTCTCCCTCACTCCAACTGTATCTTTGTTATTAGTTTGCTTCTTTATGAATAGCCTCCTGAATTATTCTAATTTGACAGTGCTGTGTGTCTCCTGCTGGGACCCTGACTGATACAGCTAGAAAATTGGATTTCAGTAGGACTCCCATTTGGTTTTAAAAAAATACTGTGAGGAGCTCAGCTAAGCTGGGAGAGAGCGCTGAGCTGTCAGGTGTCAGAATAGCTGATTAAAGCAACAATGAGCCAAAATGAAAGTAACAGCGAAGCCTTTAATCACTTACTGTGATAGTATAAACAAGAGGCTAAAACCAGAGAACACACCATTCCCCCTGTTTCATTTTCCAGGTCCAATGGCACACTGCTAGAGGGTCAGGTGGACCGGCACCGATGCGAGGTCATCTCACTGTTGGGGGAGCCCTGACTAAGAGGCTCAGCAGCTCCATGGACCCTGGGGTGGGGGAGGGAGGCGAGGACAAGGAGTGGAAAAGTGCTGGGTACTGATTCACTGGGGGGTAGTGTCTTTAAGGTTTTTCCCTCCTCCCTGCATAAGGAGATCTCAGCAGAGGCACCTGAGGACTCTGCCCAAAGCCTTCAAAACAGAGACCTAAGAATGAAGACACTGGAGCTAGGAATGTAAATGTGAAGGGCATGAGTGCCCAGGGGGCCAGAGACTGCGATGCACAGGCGGAGTGCCACGTCTGGTGTGGACAGGGCAGCAGGCCCGGTAAGGCCTGCCAGGAAAACGCTTCGTAGGCTCCTCGAGTCAGGCCTGGGAAAATCACACATAGGCTTCTAACCAGGAGCCAGGCTCCTCCAATACATTCACACACAGAATAGGGGAAATACACCAAAATGTTAATGGTGGTTTCTCTAGGTCAGAACTGTCAAATAGAAATGTAATGTGAGTCACATATGTAATTTTATAGCTTTTAGTAGCTACATTATAAAAGAAACAGGTGAAATTAATTTTAATATATGTTATTTAATTCAAGGTGTTCAAAATATTATAATTTCAAGCATACAAGTTTTTTTTTTTCCCAAAGTTATGAGTGATATATCTTATACTCCTTTTTGGGTACTAAATCTTCAAAATCCAGTGTGTATTTTACACCTTCAGCACATCAAGTGCTCAATAGCAACATATGGCTAGTGCTACCGTATGAGACAGCACACCACTGGGTGATGGGGTTGTGGATTCTTAAATGTTTTTCAAGTTTTTTGCCACAAACATGAGTTTCAGATTTTATTTTATAAGTCTATAAACATTATTATATCTAGGTTTAATTTTCTATTTTACTTTAGTAAAATTTTCTCTAAAAATTCTAGTCTTGTCTGTGATGGCTTTAGGAAAAAAGGGGGCTATTTCCATTTTGAGTGAATGAGCCTGGACAATATCCACTGGGCAAGGGCTGCGCTTGGTCAAGCCTGGGAACCTCTGAAAGAGGAGGTGTGGCTGCGGCAGACAGAGAGGCTGCATGGACGGGCACCTGAGCTGGCTGGGGGCTTCTCGCTGCCTGCTGCTGCTCCTTGTGTGGTCTGAGCACCGCCCAGACCATGAACTGAGATATGACCCACACAAAAATAGGCAACTCTTTTTAACTAATTCTAGATGTAAGGAATACGTGGTACACTAAGTTTCAGTTCCAGAGATCTGAGGAAGACTCAACGATGCAGGCCAGCTCATCTCTAGGCCAAAGTGTGAGTGTTTGCTGTTGTACTTGGGGACAGTAAAAAAAAAAAAAATTATTTGCAGCTAAGAAAGAGGGTATAGTCTTAGGCTCATAGGAAGGACTCGTAGGTTGGTTAGTCAGTTGTTTGGTTTGGAAACAGCTGCCATGAGAAGGTAGTAGAGATTTTACTCCGTGGTTAGAGGCAGTGTGGGGGAAATAGAGGGACATCTGTAATACTTTTAACAATAAAGATAAATTAAATCATAAATACAATGCAAAAAAAAAAATAACAAAGAGCCCTGAAGTGGGCATCAGAACTTCTTCCCCCTGACCTCTGTCACCTTGAGCTAGGCACTTCCCTATCTGGGACATGGTGTTTCTCTAAGGAATGAAATTAGGATCACAAGATGATCTCTAAGACTTATTCTAATGAAAGTGTTTTTGTGATTTTTGCCTCTGGGGGAAGCATTTAAAAGTCAGGCAGCCCAAAGATACATTTGAAAATGGCTTCCAAGCCTGATTCCTGGAACAGCTGGGGCCAGAAGAGGAGAGAGCCTGCATTTATCATTCAGACCAACATCAGGTGGAAAAACACTGTCCCGGAGCCAACGACCTGAAGAGGCAGGGTTTGGGCAGGCAGCCTCAGCAGGCACAATACTGCTGAATTTTTTTTTCCACTGGAAAATCCTTTTTGTTTGAGGCAATGTTTTCCACAGCTCCAGGGGGCAGTGGTCATTTCCTAACAAGATTTTTCCTATTTTGTGCAGCTGTGGTCTGGCATTTGTGACACTGAGTGTTTTTCAGCTGAGCCTCACTAGAGTTCTCCAGGGCTGAGGGTTGGTGGGTAAACGCTGGCCCAGCACATTCTGTGCAGTGTCCTCTGGCCCACAAACCGCAGTTACTGCCTTTTCTTCAGTACCTTGGAGTCAGAGGGTAAAAAACAATAATTAACTAAATTAAATGAGGGAAAAAAGTTGTGATACACACATGGGGTGAGCAAACGTAGATTAATAGTAACAAATAATACAACGATAAATAAATAAATAATTATACAAGAATAAACTGTTTTGTGTACTCACAACTGTAGAACTACTTTTGCCTACCCGTGTATGTGTGTGTGTGTGTGTGTGTGTGTGTGTGTGTGTGTGTGTGTAAAATACCTGGGGATTATGGTGTTACATGCATAAAATTACAAAATGACAGAGATGTAAGGACCTTGAGAGGATTATCTAGTGTAATCTTCTCATCCCATAGAAGGGGAAACTGAGGCCCAGGAAAAGAGAGGGACTTACTCCAGGCCACACAGACAGAAGACAGATTGCCTGACTCTTGATTCAGGTCTCCTGGACACTTAACCAAAACCTGTGCACTGCACTTCCTCCATTTCAGATGTGGGGAGTGAGATGACAGACAGAGAGAGAGAGAGAGAGAGAGAGAGAGAGAGAGAGAGAGAATTTAACTTGCTGTGAATAGTCTAATACTTTGTTTTAACCCTATATGTACTTCTACTTTACCCAACACCTCCTTTTCTGTTCCCTGGCCTTTGTTTTTCAATGTTATTATAGACAATAGATGAAAGACATGAACACACAGATTCATTTACCAAGAGGCTTCTATTGCTGAGGATGCAGGATGAGTAAGACATGGTCCATTTTAGCCTGGGAGATTTACTTACTTAGCCAATCACAGTCTAAGAAGCTCAGTAACATCCATGAAAGGCTCTGCTTCAGGAACACAAGGGAGAGGTGGTTTGTCCTATCTGGGGCAGGCCAGGGATTGCACAAAGAGGTAGCTTGGCAGACAGAGATCGACCTCTATATAATAGACACTGACTTTTCACTTATTTGGTAAAGGAGTTGAACTCAGCCTCCAGTGTAGGCAGGAGTTTCCATTTAATTCATGACCATCCAGCGAGGGCCATGAGAAACAGGTCCTCCCCAGGATTCAGTCTCAGAAAGTTCTGCTTCAGTCTGCAATTATGCAGCCCCTTTCTCACCTTATCTTTCTGGCGTTCAGTTTGCACTGCCAATTAGATGCTCTTGGCTTATTTCTTAGCCTAGCAGCCTCTGCCAAAGTCTTTCTCATCCCACTGAAGAGAGTAGGCTAAGCCATGGGCATGACTGAGCATCATTTAGGAACCACAATGGGTCTGGGGATTCCCTTTCCATTTAGAGGCTAGATGAGAGGAGAGTAAAAGTTAATCTCCTGGGTCTCCTTGAATAGAAGTCACTTTGAAAATGTCAAGCACCTGACTTAGTCCTTTTTTGCAGGTTGTCATTTCCTTGTAAAAGGAATACTATTCAAGCCTTAAATGTCAGTTTCTTGCCTGTGCAAATGTGGGATCAGGTAACCCTCTGAGTATTACTTCAGCCTGTACTGTTACACTGGGGCCTAAGCTCCCCAACATTAGTGGGGGGCAGCCAGACCCCCTGTTCTAGAATTAGCCCCAGGAAGAGGCCCTAGCTACTGAAAGTTTTGGGGTTTGGTCCTCTGTGAATGTATTGCAGCTCCCTCCTGGGGGCAGTTCCTAACTCTTTATTGTGTATATTCAAAAGATGACAGCTCTTTAAAAACACAATGAGACCTGAGCTTTAATTCCCAAGCTTGGGTTTCTTCCTGGCAGCTCTTCCTGTATCTAATCCAACTTCTCTCAACCACCTTCTCTTCTATGAGCTAATCCCTTTCTTGGCTCCTGTCTGTTAATGGCCCTCCCAACCCCCTTGAGGCACCGTATGCTTAATGATATCCTATAAAGAGGACTATCTCCCTTAGCTGTCCTCTAACTTTTGGAATGTACTGTCCACTCCATAGTTTCAAAAAACACAAATGAAGCTCTAATGCAGCAGGAGGGCCAGTGGACTTGCCTTTCCCAGAGAAGGGAAAACAAAGGTTCCAATCAATTTTAGTTTCTGAAAATCCCGCTGAGAGGTGATCAGTCCCAGCACACCAACAGCTCAGATTCGCCGGTTCAATGATTGTCCTTTGTTCAGGTCTCCTCTGCTACCTGATTGTCTTCCCCACGCCACCTGCAGACACACCGAACCAGAAAGTCATCTCAGGGGCAAGAGATGGTGATGTGAGCCTCTACTCATCTAAATCCCTACAGTGATGCTTTGAAATTCAAGGCCATATAAATCTGTGCCATTTGGCTTATTATGAGCCAATATTAACAGAGACATTTCCAGTGCAGGTTATTTTAAATGTGAGAGTTCTTTTTTTGTCTCCTGTCCATTGAGATCATAGAGCAATTATTATTGAATATTAATTATATTCACAAAACATCAGGTTCCCGCCCAATATTTCCAATTGCTCTAGAAGAAATATACATATAGTAATGAGTCAGTTTTAGGAAATGTGGCTTGTCCTCCAGACCTTATATAACTGCACTGTAATCTTGGCTTTGTTCCTATCCAGATACTGGGCTGCACACTGACAAACAAGCCAACCAATTCAAACTAAGATCTCATTTGACTGCTTTTCCCCTGCTAAATTAGCACATTTCTCAGGCATCATTCAGAAGAATGGTTCTCCACCCTGGATGCAATTAGAATCATCTAGGGAGCTTTAAAGAAAAAAATCAATGCCCAGGCCCCACTCCAAATCAATTAAAATAGATTTTCTGGCGGTGGGCCTCAGGCATGGGAATTTTTATAAAGCTTCCCTGCTTATACCAATGTGCAGCCATGGAGGCAAATCACTGCTTTGGACACTACCAAAATGAATAGGTTTTGCATACTAACTTAATTTAATATTTGTATAAGATTTAACATAGTCACACTTTAAGTCAAATAAAACCAACAGAAAGCTGTATCTATATAGTGAAAAGCAGAGATACTTGTCCCAATGCTACCCAGATTAATCAGATCTTTGGAGGTAGTAAAACAATAACATGGACAAACAAATTTGGCCAAATAAGTTTTAGTAACCAGTTTCCATGTTTCTAGTACAGCCAGGGCTGTATAAATGTGGGAGGCATGCCCTAACCGGTTTGGCTCAGTGGATAGAGCGTCGGCCTGCGGACTCAAGGGTCCCAGGTTCGATTCCGGTCAAGGGCGTGTACCTTGGTTACGGGCACATCCCCAGTAAGGGAGTGTGCAGGAGGCAGCTGATCGATGTTTCTCTCTCATCGATGTTTCTAACTCTCTATCCTCCTCCCTCCTCTCTGTGAAAAATCAATAAAATATATTTTAAAAAAATGAATGTGGGAGGCAGTCATGATTCACTCTTCATTCTCTCATGGGGGGAGCCTGAATGAAAGCCAATGGCCTAACTGTGGTACAGGGTGTGGGGAAAAGTAAGATTAGACTCAGGACACAATCTCTTCACATAGACAGTGGAACCACAGAAGACTGTGGAGTCATCTTTTTGAGAATTTCATTGAACAACCTGAAGCATCCATCTCAAGGACATTTTCCTACTACACCACCTCTTTCTCCTGCCTCCAAACACACGCCCGGGGCCGATCCTGCAGGCGACTTTGTTTACTGGGCACAACCAGGCCCCAGGAAAGGCATCCTGACTGCGGCCGGTCTGCTGCTTCCCTGCCGAGGCAAAGCCTGCTTTCCTGAATTTGTTTGCCAAATTCATGTGTCCTCAAATGGTCCTTCCCACGGAGAGGTCCGATCAGCAAGCCCTACAACATCTTCATTGCTTTAAAAGAATGAAAGAAATGTCTGCTCCTAATTACCACATGTCTCTCCTGTAGAAACAGACTTAACTCCCTTCTGAAAATTTGCAAATATTTCACATTTGTTTGGAGAGCAGATTTCTTTCCAGGTTTTTGGAAAGCTGAAGTCACCGACACATGGTTGCAGGGTAATACTGTTGCTGAGTGCAAACATCACTTGTTCCTAGCACAGCCAAACCTGCCTTTCAGGCCATGCTCGGGACAGGGAGGGGTAAGTCTGATGTGGAACAGTCCCAGGGCTGCTGCAAGTGGTACTTCTCTGTCTGCAGAACCTCAAAGAGAAGAACTGAATAAGGTAATGGTGGTCTGTCTTGAACCTTTTACCCCTGACCCACGACCCCGACCCTAACCCCAACCCTGTCCCAGGTACCAGTTGATTCTAGTTCAAACTTACTCAGCAGGGAACCACAGAAACACCCAGTGCCCCTTTTGGGAATAAAAATGAAATGGCATAAATCCTAGGATATCAGGACTCTGGTCTGATTCTGTGTCCATTCTGAGTTGGGTCCTAGTTAATGGGTTCCCATTAGTCTGTTAGATTCTTTTCTGTAAAGAGCACAGATAAAGCAAGATCTAGTCTGGGTAACTGGCCTGTGAGGCCTGGTGCTCTGGAATCCTGCTCATTATTGTGATCACCTTGGTTGCCAGGTCAGGTCTTCCTCTGTGCATAATCATGATGATCAAGAGTCACGGGGATTGCATGACTGTCCAATACAGACACTAGAATGTCAGTGCTAGTTATGGGGGGACTGTAGGGCTCAGCCAAGAGAAGTGACTTTCTCAAAGTCACACATTAGGTAATGCCAGAGGTAGGACGATAACCCAGAAATCCCAACTCTTAGCCAGTGCTCTTTGTACCACTGATTGCTTTCAACTGTTAATGAGAATGGGAATCTATAATAATAAAAGGGTAATATGCTAATTGGACCAGCCGTCATTCCGGATGTCCTTCTGGACGAAGCCAGAGCTGGAGGGAAGCCCCAGTCCTGGGTGCCGTCTGGCGGCCAGAGCGAAGCCTGGGTCCAGGGTGCCAGAGGGAAGCCGGTGCCAGCAGCCAGGGGAAGGAAGGCCTACTCTTGCATGAATTTCTTGCACTGGGCCTCGAGTACCAGTATGTGTATAAGTGGAATATATTGTTTTCCCAGAAGAGGGGGCTCCTCGGGCAGTAACCTTATGAATAGAATGTTATTTGGTGAGTACAGACGGCCAGTCCAGGGTTTATGCTGGAGAGAAATGGGTAAAGCCAAGCATCAGGGATGCAAGAAATCGGGTTGAGAAATCCATGTGAGAGACACTTGTTCCCCAGAGCGGGTGCAGGGAAAACCAACACAACTAGGAAGCCTTCTGTAGCTCTCCAGCCAGTCAATAAAGAAGCAGGGCTCCCAGAGGAACCTAAATTGCTGAATTAGAAATGGAATTATTCTGAGAAAGAAGAGAGAAACCAACAGAGGGAAAAGTTAATCCCTTCTTAACTACGCTTTGTTCCTGTGCACAAGCTGAAGCAAGTAGGAGGAATTTCCAGCCCAGAACCCCCAGTGAGAAAAGTCTGGTCAGTTGATTCATTTAACCTACAGCCAGTCCAAGAGAGGAAGCCTGCAGGGGCTTAAAGGGACACTGCCATTATATGGGGAAAACACCCCACTGCTGGAATGAAGCTGTAGTCATGTTCGTTTCCAGCTCAGTCCAACGGCGCAGATGCATGGGAAAAGATTCCCTTAATGCCAGGCATTGGGGGAAGAGCTCTAAGGGGCTGTTGACAGGCTATGGCTGCTCCCTCCTCCCCCACTCTCTGGAAAAATACAAGCAAGGAAATTTCAGCTTGGCTCTTGAATAGGCTCATTTTGTATATCAGTGTAACCTGAGCACCTAGCAACCCCCAGGGCTTGGTCTCTGGTGACTTGCCCCTTCAGTGACTCTGGAGACTGCCAAAAAGGGCTGGCCACTCAGAGGCCAAGCCTGATTGTCCTCAAATTCCCATCAAAGAGAAAAACGGAAGATGGCAAGAATGCGTCTGGTGGGCTGGAGGTCAGTCCTAGGGCATGCCCTCCACGCCACCCAGGAACCAGTTATGTTTGACGGGATTCCCTAAAGGCATCCTGGTAAAAAATAAAATGAGCTAAACAGAAGGATATTTCTAAGAAAATGATGAGGTTTATGTCAAATCAAGAATAAGGGGACGTCACTAACATGGAGCCCCCAGGTGCTGCTTAGGGACAGTGGGTTCACAAAGGCCCACTTTCTGGGCTGACATCTACCCCACAGGAGTGGGGGCTGACTGCGCGCCAGGCTGACATCCCCCACGAAGGTTCCTTCCTCCTCCTCCCAGGAAGGCATCAGGCCTGGTAGTTGCACCCCGGAGGCAGAGAATGGAAATGGAAAGCCCAGTCCCGACTTTGTCCTCAGTTCTGGCCACTGTGCTGTGGAAGTTCTTCCCCTAATACTCTGTTCATTCCCAGATTTAAACGCACAGAGCTGCAGAGCAAGTGTTTATTAAGAAAGGGAGCCGTACCCTCTCAAAGACTTTGTCTAATGAGCAGGACGGACACAGTGGCAAAGCCTACAAAGACAGGACTGTGGAGTGGAAGGCAAGTTCTACCTGTCCTCAGGGTTACCACAGCCCCCCTATCACCCAGGAAGCAGCAGGAGCTACCAGTTCTGTTCCAAACAAGTCCTGGGTCAGAGATCACTGGTTAGTGGCCTCAGAGCTATTAAGTTCCACCCGAGGAACTCCCAGGGCCCCTTGGTGACCTTGTTAGTCAGCACAGATGTATTGTGCAACCACCCTGTGCCCAGCTCTGGGCTGACACCAGGAGGCCACTGGGAGGAGGAAGACCGATGCAGCCCCACACTCATGGAATGGACATAGTTGGGAAAATAGACAGCAAGCCAAAAATTAGAGGTGTATGGAGGTTGTGGTCAGAAGGGCCAGGGAAGGGCTCCCCAAAGAAGTGACATGAATCTGAGATGTGGGGACGAAAGTTAGACAAAAAAAGGGGATTGGCAGGGACTGTGAATTATTGTCTCTCAATATTCATCCCGTTTTTCCATAATCACAGAATTTTTCAGTTAAGTGAGTGCAGAACAGGATACTTCCCAGTCTCTCCCAGAGTTGAATGTGAACAGGGGACCACATTCTGGCCAACGGGAAATGAGAGGAAGTGGTATATAAACTTCTGGAATTTGAGAAAGGGGCTTGGCATCCTTTGCCCCTCGTACTAGCTGTAAGGCGGCAGTGGTGGGAGCCTTCTTGGAGCAAAGGAAGATGACACCCTCTGCAATGAGATAGAAAGAGCTTGGGTTTCTGATGACTTCTCAGAACAGAGCTGCCAAGCCCGCTTGGAGTTTTACATGAGAGAGAAATAAATGTTTATGTTAGTCTCTGTTCTAGCATCCAAAGCAATATCCTCACTAACAACAGTCTGAGGAGACAGCACAGTGTCTCTGCATATCTTAACTCCGTTTGATCGTCCCAAGAACCTGGTAAGTGGGGGATTATTATCAGCATTTCAGTGACACAGAAACGGGCTGAGAGAGAAAATTGTCATGTACAAGGTCACACAGGGGTGCAGCCAGGGAGGGACTCAGAACTCAAGCCATAATCCCTGCAAGTCCAGGGAACATGCACTGTGCCTGTACTACCACCACCACCACCCCCATCCCCGCCATGGGTTTTGGTGTTTTCTCCATTTGTGGGGTGGGTTTTCATCAAACCATCCACACTCTAGCTTCACCCCCCTCCCTAGGCCAGTCCAGCCATCCACTCAGGATCTTGATACACATGCCCATGCCAGCCCCAGCAGTAGGTTTAAGTGCCCACATGAGGTAGAGACTTCAGGTCAGGGATTTAAGACTATAGTCCCTTATTTTAGGGAAGCTCTTAAATTGTATTCTAAAAGGAAGTAATTGGAATAATCCCCTCTCCCCAGCTTAACCTGCCTTCCCTTGTGCAAAGGACCTAGACAAGCATGTCAAACTCTTGGCCCACGGGTCACATGCTTCATTTATTTGGCCCATAATTAGCCTTTGAGTTTGACATGCTTGACCTAGGACTTCTCGACACCAGTGCCAGAGAGTCCAGGGGACCCTCTGGTTATTCATTAGGACAAGTAGCTTCTCTTCTTATTATGACAGTCTCAACTTCTTAGCAGGAGTCGCCCAGCTCCTCCAAGCTCTCCTCAGGACACTGTGTAAGAACAATTCTGTTATTTTATCTTTTGTCAGCCCTTTGACTGATTGCATGGGAAATTGTGAGCTAAGCCAGTTTACACAACTCCTCAGCCTCCGTTCTCCTACTGAGGCGCTCTCAGGCTATGAATCACCTCTGGGGTACAGCATCTGAATAATTCAGATTTTGAAATATTGATTTTTATTCCTCACAGTCAGGAGACAGCTTAAACAAGCATTTGTCTAGATCAAGCCACCTCAGATGCCTGTAACTTGAAAGATTGAATGGGGCCTTAAGTCTGCAGGAGACTGAAGCAGCCAGGGAGGCAAAGATGCAGGCTTGCATGGACACCCCTGGGAAGCCTACAGCTTAAATGTTGGACCTGGTGGCGGGGGAGTGGGGGGGGGGGGAATACGGGTCATGCCCCGGGCATGACTCAAATAAGCAAAAACCACATAGCTCAAGCAGGCCTTATCTGGATGCCTTCCTGTTTTCTTTCATGAAACTCATTTCATGGCCCTTTGTTGCTACCTACAAAGGGACACCTGGAAACCAGGCTCCTCTGTCAGCACTGCTGCTTTTCTCTAATTGCTTATCTCATGAATTTGCCTTATTTGCTTTGGGACAGGAGGCTGCTCTTAAATGGTAATACTTCTGAGGCACCCAGAGGATTAAAAAAAAATGTTGTGGAAATCTTCACAAAAGGTGGTTGAGACTCTCAGATGGCCCTTTCTTCTTCCCACCTCTACCCCCTTTTCCTGGGTGATTCTCCCACTAGCATGGTTTCACCTTCATCCCTTGGAGCAAGCATGTTAAACTCACTGCCATGCAGCCCTGCTGGGAGTGAGTTTGAAATGCTTGCCTTGGAGGCTCCTGGATCTGTACAGCGACCAGTTCCCTCTCTTGAGCTTCTGACCCACATGTCCATCTTCCTTAGGGGTCAGCCGGGATGTCCCACAGGCTCGTCACACTCTCCATGCCCAGAGGAACTCATTGTCTTCACTCTCAAACCTGCTCTTTATACTTTCTCTTCCTTGGATGGTATTGCCACCCACCCGGTCACCCACACCTGAAGCCTGAGAGTCAGTGTAACCATCGGATCACTGAATCCTGGCAGAATACCCTCTACTGCCTGTTATGTCTATTCTTCGTCCACCGCCTTCCAAGTATGCTCCAAGTATTCTCCTAACTGATCTTTCTTACAGCGTTCTTGTTCCTCCAATCCATTTTCTGCACTCTTGCAAGAGTAATTTTCTACAATGCAACCCTGATCATTATGGGATTTTAGAATTCTTTCAGTGGCTCCCTCATGCCCTCAAGGTAAAATCTAAATTCTTTAGCAGGGCCAAAGGAGGCCCTTCCTGCTCTAGCCCTGATACTCTATCTCCCCTCCCACCCCCTCACTCCACAGACACAATACTCCCAAACATCTCTGGGCTTCTGCCCACATTGTCCCTCTGCCTAGAATGGCCTTCCTCCATCTCTTTGCCTGGACAGTTTCCTCAGCACTCAGTTCAGACATCTTCTCTTTCAGGAATCCTTTCTGACCCCCTGGTCCCTCACAGCAGCTTCTGCACACAGTCAGAGCGCTCACCACCAGGTAGTCTAGGAGCTCCTTAAAGGCAGGAACTGTATCTAGGTTTGTCTTGTCCTAGAATCTGTCAGTGTATGTAGCACAGAGTAGGTGCTCATTAAATGTTTGTTGCAACAAGATTTCTGTCACTTATACTTCTTCAATTTTTTTTGTAGTGGTAGAACTTAAGGTAACACTAATTTAGGCCAATAAAAGAAATTCCCTTAATTTTTTTTCCTCTGGGAATATCAATATACTAATTCATTCAGCCATCCATTAATCAGTCACTTCATTTAACAAATATGAAATATCTCCTCTATGCCAGACCCTGTGCTAAGAATCAGGGATATGAAGCTGAGTGACACATAGTTTATGTCCTCAAAGAGTTAACAGTCCAGTAGGGGAAAGATCCACATGCAGACACATCAGACATAATGATGTGATCAACATTACAGTGCACAAGGGAGGTGGGAGCCATGAACGCTGGGTTAGACCTTCTCCTTTGAGGTTCTCCCACCCACATTCTGTCCTCGCCCCTGGGTTATAATTGCCTATATTTCTGTTCTCCCACCCACTAGACTAACAGCTCCTTGAGGGCAGAAACTATTATTCATCTTGTATTAATTTATTCAGCAAATATTTATTAAATGCCTATAATATGCAAGGCCTTTTTAGGTGCCATGGAAATGGCACACTATAGTACAGGCTAAACTTTCTGCCCTCATGGAATTTACCGTGTGCCTAACACAGTACTTGGTACATACATAGTAGTCTCTGGAGGAATGTTTGTTAAATGAATGGGGGGTGGGGGAGCAGGTAGGTACAGGGAATATGAGAATTGTCAGACTCTGGAGGGCAGCCATGGGAAGAGAAACACACTTATTCAAGGATATTTCAAAGGGCAGGATGAGGACTAATGCAGGCACATTGCCCAGGAGTTGGTTTGGGAAAATTTCTTATTAGTTAAGCTGTTCCATGGAAATAAATAATAACATAAAAGTTTGTAGAAGGGATTCCTATAGTGGGTTCAAGAAGGTAAGCCAAATGACCTTCAGTCCTTTCCAAAACTGAAATTTCTTAATTTGAAAACACTGAAATTTGTCCAAAACATTCACCCACCAACATATGTGGCAAATTGGCCATTGACTAATGAACATTTCTTCAGAAAGGGAAATAAGCAAACATGGCACCCATGGCAATTTCACAGTGACTTCACCCTGAACATTTGGGTACATGGGGACTTTTCAATCTCATTTGGCACCTGAATCACAGCTCCTGGCCAACCCTGAACTTTGGGAGGAAATCAGGGAACAAGAGGCTGAGCTGGTGTTCACAATCCTCTTGGACTGAGTTATAAGTTCATTTGATGAAATAGTATTTAGTTGTCATAAAGAATAAAGCCAATTAATATAGATGATATACTAAATTAAAAGAGAGCAAATTAGATAATACCATATAAGATATGATCACTTCTTTGTACTTTTTAGACATGATATATGTAAGTATATGTGCATAATTTTTCTGGATAGAATTATAAGAAACAGTTAATAGTAGTTATTTACTTTGGGGGAGTAGTTATTTACCAAGAACAATGGAAATTCATTTTCATTTTCATTTTCTATGTTTCTGTATTGCTTCTGTTTTCTAACACTTTTTAATCCCAACAAAATTTACCTGGATTGTGAAATTAGGCTAACTTTGTTACTTCTTCTTTATAGTTTTCTCGTTAAAAAATTAAACTCTACACTAATAAAAGACAAAGATGCTAATTGACCGTACCTTCGCTATGCCCAAGCCATGCCCACCAGCCAATCAGAGCGACTATATGCAAATTAACCCAACCAAGATGGCGGCCGGCAGCCACGGATCTGGAGCAAGCAGGAGGCTTGGTTGCCCCAGCAATGGAGGAAGCCAAGCTTCCTGCCTGCTCTGGCCAGCTGTGGCCTCTGCAAAAGGCAACAAAGTTTCAATTATAGAAGCTAAATAAATCCTAGATACCTGCTTCCAACCAGCCTCCACTGGGAGCTTGGGTGACTGGGGGCTATGGCCAGCCTGCAAACAGCCATCAGCCCCTCACCCAGACTGGACATGGACCCCAACAGGGGGTGTGACCAGCCTGAAAACAGTCCTCAGCCCCTCTCCCAGGTTGGCCAGGCACCCCAGAGGGGACCCCTATCCTGAAGGGGCTGTGGCCAGTCTGCAAACAGCCATCAGCCCCTCACCCAGGCTGACCAGGCACCCCAATGGGGACTCTCATCCTGAAGGGTGTATGGCCAGTCTGAAAACGACCCTCGGTCCCTCACTCAGGCTGGCCAGGCACCCCAGTGGGACCCCCCACCCTGATCCAGGACACCCTTCAGGGCAAACCAGCCAGCCCCCACCCATGCACTGGGACATCTGGCCCAATGTCAATCCATGTTGACAGGTCCTTTAAGGCACAGTCATTTTCATCGTAGATCAGATAGTTCTTGTCATTGTTTTTTCTAACCAAAATTTCTCCTAGTTTGTGCCTGCAACCACCCCATTTCAGCTGTATCACTGGGTATCACTGGTCACTATGACACACACTGACCACCAGGGGGCAGACGCTCAATGCAGGAGCTGCCCCCTGGTTGTCAGTGTGCTCCCACAGGGGGAGCTTTGCTCAGCCACAAGCCTGGCTGACCGCTGCCAGTACAGCAGTGGTGGTGGGAGCCTCTCCTGCCTCCTCAGCAGTACTAAGGATGTCCGACTGCAGCTAGGCCTGCTCCCCACTTGCAAGTGGACATCCCTGGGGGCTCCCAGGCTGCCAGAGGGCTGTCTGACAGCCAGTTTAGGCCCAATCCCCCAGGGAGCGGGCCTCAGACAACAGGTGGTCATTCCCCGAGGGCTCCCAGACTGCGAGAGGACGCAGGCCAAGCTGAGGGACCCTCCCGAGTACACAAATTTTTGTGTACCAGGCCTCTAGTCCAATAATATTTTTTTATTTCCTAGACCTAGAAAAAAGGGGTCAGGAACCAACCTGGCCACCACCAAGACAGATTTTATTGGCTCTACTTCTAAACATGAGAAACTAGAGTCAGGGAAGCAGAGGGCTGGGGGAAGGGAGAACCTCTTGCTTGAGATCATTCTGTAAAAAGATGTCTGAGTTGTGAACAAAGGCCAGAGTCCTGAGTGCCAGCATGACTCTTCAACGCCACCAACAAGGGAGAAGCAAATGGGTGTGAAGAGGGCGTTCACACTTGCAAAAGGCCTACCATGCACAGGCATTTTACACATTCATCAGCCAACTTCTGCCTTAGGAAGCCTTTAAACAGCAAGATTGATCTTACCTTGAGCTTTCCAGAATTAAAAGCCTTAAAGCAGGCACAGAATTTTCTGGCCCCAGAAGGAAACATGATAAAAGTGATACCCACACAAATTCCCTTTCCATGTACCTTGGAATTCTCATTTTTCCTAGGGATCCTATTTACTACAGAGACATGTTAGTGGAACACTATATAGAAGCAACCTTTTATATAGTGATAACTGAGAAAGGCCCAGTCTGAGCAAGTAAGGGTTAACCTGGGAGTCAGGGCCCGGTACCAGCCAGGAAGTTCAAGAGCAGTATGTAGGCCACTGTGACCTTCTCGTTCCACATTATAAGCCTAAGGCAGGACTTCTCTCAGTCTTCCTAGCTTAGCTCTCCTATGCCTCCTTGGATCTCAATCTCTGTGTTCCTCACTTTGGACTGGTAACCTGACCTTGCTTTCCAATTGCTCGCAGGAAAGAGTTAGGTACTTCAGGGCCAGCAGTCATGGTTGGAATAGCCACCTTGGGGAATGGGAACCAAGACCAACTGATAAGCCTCATTGTCCTTCTGGCTTTCTCAGGATCTCCTCTATTTCTGAGACTGATGGGTCATGCAGGATGGATTTCACAAGAGGAGCTCACACCTCACCCATTCCCCATTAGCAAAAAGGTCTTGCCATACCAATGGGCCAAAGCATGCCCATTTCCCAGTGGGATGGCATCTCACCATTTGAGCCCTGTCCCAGGTGGGCAAGATCTAAGACATTGCTCCAAGTTGGTTGTGTTTTCTCTGTCTTTCATACCAGCCCTGATCAAAGAAGGGCCATTGGCGGTTATGCCTATTGCATTTCAGTTAGGTGATGACTTTGATTGGAATCAAAGGTGGGAAAGTTCACGGGACAGAAAATGAAAAGGCACCCTGTGAGCAAAGTCATTCTGCTTGAGGGAGGCATGAATCTTTATCCAGGTGCCAACCTTTTCATCCCACTGAAGATCAGAGGTGGATGCCATTTCATTCACAGGTAAGAGCAGGGAGTGCATGTAGTAGGGCCTTGTGATTCTCTTGTGACGAAGCCTGTGACCTTTGAGGAGAGATCTCAGAGATAAAGAAAGTGAAGAATATGGTCTCGATTTCCCAGGGCGTAAGTGATGATTTTCACTGACTGTTGCTTGTTTTAGAAGTCATGTGTACGGGGTTGAGTTAATCTGACTCCTTAGTTCATGGATATTAGCATTTTTGTTCCCTGTGAGATTCCTCTTGGATTTATTTACTTCCTTATTCCTTTTCTCCCCCCATCCCACAATTCCATTCTCCTCTCTTACCCACAGTGATTTTTATGTGTTTAGTGTGTGTCTGTCTGTTTGCATGTTTTCATACAAACAGTATTTGTTTGTAGTATTTTCAATTTATGTAAATGTTCTATCCCATTAGATTTCTTAACTTTATCACTGTTTTTTCCTCTGTTCTTTTCATCATTCTCAAGATCCTTTCATGTTGTTATGTGTACATCTGATCATTTGCTTCAATCTTGCTGTATAGTACACCTTAGTGTGCACTCACTATATTTTATTTCTCAATCTCAGTGATGAAATCTCAGGTAGTCCCCAACTCCCACCAGAAATAACTGCAGGAAACATTCACATATATATCTCCTTATGGAGTTGTATAAGGATTTCTTGGGATGTATCCCTAGCAGAGGAACTGCTATTGTGCTACACTAAATTTGACTCATAATGCTGGAATATCCCAAGGCTATTTGCCAATGCACTTCTCTGATGTGCATCTTCTCACCAGCAATGTATGAGTGGTCATGTCCCACGTCCCTGCCAATAGTTGGCATTACCCTCTTCCTATTTTGCTAATGTAGAAGACATAGAGTGATATATCTCTTTGTTGTCCTAATTTGCATTTTTCATATTACTAATGCTTTTGAGTCTCCCTTCACATCTGCCAGGGTGGATACATGGCATATGGCTTAGATCCCTGCTCCAAGACAGAGGCCCTTGTTATCCCAGCTGCTAGACGTGCTGGCTGCTGATGGTTCACAGGTGTGACCCTCCCTAGCTTTTGCCCTCAGCCCAAGGAAGCTGCTTCACCCAAAGTTATGAGGCGTCCGGGGAGGCAGCAGCCTCCAATGATTAGTCAATGCAGGGAAACAGAGCCCGGTCTCTTTGCTCAAATTCAGCACATCTCTAAAGAGACACCCCAGCTTCCACATTTCTCCATGGGATCAGCCTATGCTGCAACTGCATCACAGTTCAGATTCTTGCTCTACTTAATCCTGCTTCCCTCAGTCCCTCACAGTGTTGCTGCCAAAACTACTCTCAGATAATCCTCCTGCTCACCATTCTCCATCTCAGAATCTACTTCCCAGGAAAACTGACCTGCACCAACTTGTAAGCTTTTTGGAGTTTATCTTCTGTATAATGTCTGTTTAAATCCTTTCCCTATTTTTTTTTCTTTTGCAGTCATGAATGTTTAAGATATTTGCATATTCTTCAATCAATCCCACATTGGTTTTATTTATTTATTTATTTAAATTTATTTGCCAATTACAGTTGACATACAATAGTATATTAGCTTCAAGTGATTAGACATTTATATAGCTTACCAAGTGATCACCCCGGGAAGTCTAATACCCATCTGACACCATACATAGTTTTTACAACATTACTGACTATATTCCCTATGCTGTATTTTACATCCCTGTGACTATTTTTTATAACTGCCAATTTGTACTTCTTAATTCCTTCACCTTTTTCACCCATCCTTCAAACCCTCCTCCCATCAATTTGTTCTCTGTATCTATGAGTTTGTTTCTGTTTTGTTTGGTGGTTTATATTGTTGCTTAGATTCCACATCTAAGTGAAATCATACAGTATTTGTCTTTCTCTGAAGGACTTATTTAACTTAGTATAGTATCCTCTTGGTCCATCCATGTTGTCAAAATGGCCAGATTCTATTCTTTTTTTATGGCTGAGTCATATTCCATTGTATATATGAAATCCTTCTTTGGTTTTAGATGTTACAGATAGCTTCTCCTGTTTCACAAACAATCCATTAATTTTGCCCATGGGATCTTTTGTTGATTAGAAATCCTTATGTTTGATGTAACCAAACTCATAAAATTTTACCTTATGTTTATGCTTTTGAAATTTTGTTTTAAAGGAGCTTTTCTGAATCACAAAGACATTTTCCTGTACTTAATTCTACTATTTTTTCTTTAACCTTTTACACTTAGGCCTTTAAACCACCCAGAGCCCTTTTTTATAAGTGGTAATAAGTAGGGATCCATTTTAATTTTTTTCCATATAGTTAGCCAGTTTCCCAAATGCCATTTACTAAACAACCTATATTAAGTTCTGACATGCATGAGTCTCTCTGAGCTCTTCATTCTGTTCTGTTGGTCTATTTGTATGTTTTTTAAATTACCATTTTTATCATTATGGTTGTATAATATATCTTTTTCTTATTTATTGATTTTAAGGAGAGCGGTAGAGAGAGAGAAAGACAAATAGAGAGAGAGCAGGAGAGAGAGAAAGAGAAATATCAATCTGTTGTTCCATTTTTATTTATGCATGGTCCCTGACTGGGGAATCCAACCCCCAACCTTGTCGTATCGGCATGATGCTCTAACCAATTGAGCTACCTAGCCAGGGAATGGCCATATAATATATCTTAATATCAGAAAGGGTAAGAGCCCCTCTTTACTCTCCTTTTAAAAAGATGTCTTGGCCTGGCTGGCGTGGCTCAGTGGTTAAGTGTTGACCTACGAACCAGGAGGTCATGGCTCGATACCCGGTCAGGGCACAAGCTCTGGTGGCGGGCTCAATCCCCAATGTGGGGCGTACAGGAGTCAGCTGATCAATGATTCTCTATCATCATTGATGTTTCTATATCTCTCTCCCTTCCTCTCTGAAATCAATAAATATATTTTTTATAAAAAGATGTATTGGCTGTGGTTCTCTATGTTTAACCCGAGTGTGTTTTCCTGTCTTGTACCTCCATAATTTTTAGGGTAAGTTAAGTCCAACTGTTTTGGACTTTATATGTTGGCTTTAAGAGAAGCCCTTGGTTCAGCTGGTAGCACTGAGTCTGCGAGCCAGCACGGCTGATGATGACTTGCGTCGTCGGCGTGCACATGCAGAAGCACAAGGGAAGAAACTTTAGGGAGCAGTCAAGCCAAGAGATGATATCTGGCCTGCATTGGACACAAGAAAGCCCTGACAGTTCTCTGCAAAGTGGAATCCAATCTGATCCAAGAGAAACAGTCAAAGGCACACAGATCTTAATGAGCCTGGGAACCTAATCAGAGGCAGTAATGAATGATATTAACAGTGAAGTCCTGCCAAGGAGAAAACCCTATCTGGATCCTTGGTTGCTTGTCCTGTGCTCCTGAGGAGTGCAAGGGCCTGTCAAAAGGTCAGCTCATTGCCACCTTGTCTCTCTGCTGCTTCTTGTCTCTCCTGCTCTTCAAACGCACTGTTCACACCTCAGCTTTCAGGCTTGGAGCATTTCTGTTCTGTGATAATTAGGAGACTGTGAGCAGGCCATGGTTAGTCATCATGATGTGAAGGTGATGGGTGCTTCAGCTCTGGAGGTGCTTACAGGTTCAGACCTGTCAGGGCTATGGTTAAAGACAGAAGCTGGTGAGAGGGAATTAAGTGACTCATCATCGAAACCTTGAAAACTGAGTTCAATGAGAGGGCCAAGGATTTCTAAATGCAGAGTCTGCTCTTTGATGGTGCTGAGGCTCCAGCTGGGCACGTGTTATGCTGTTAACTTCCATTTTCTCATCACCAAGGACTGTAAGGCCAAGAGAATCAATTCCACTTGGTTCCCCCCACGTTGGCCAGTTCTGCAAAAAACTCTTCTGTGTATTTGTGTCTCACCTTTCTCCCTCATGCCATTCTGATCCCCTGCTGCTGCGTGATGCTCATTGCTGAGCTCTTACTTCTAAGACATTTTCCATTGATTTATGTGGATGGTGTTTCTTCCCACAAGTGGCTCCACCAAATACTAGTGTTGGCCTCACATGTTTAGCTCAAGAGTAGTCAACAAGTCTGATTGCTTGGCCTTGTGGCTCTCTCTGAGTGAGTGTCACAGTGTCACTCTCTGTAACCATGCTGAATCCCACACTGAGGTAGGAGATGTCCTATATTATCTGCCCCCTTTGGAAAAGTGGCAGTGCCCTCATCTCACCTGTGTGGCTCTGCTGAATCCCTGAAGTCTGGAGTCCAAAGGCCTTATTTCTTTGCCTCTTCACACCTAGAGAACATGCCACATAGGACCACTGTAAGGGAGAAGGTCTTGCTCTCTCCTCTTATTCTCAAATTAGATCATCCATTCTCCACCTCTGCCCTCTGTCCCCCATCAACTCCAGACTTCCAGGAGGAATGGAGGTTAAAACCCAGGCCATGGACAGGATGCTGGGCTGACTGAGAGAGTTGCTCTCATGCCAATCAGATCCAGATTGAGCAAGATGACAATGACCTTGTTTTGGGCTGTCAAGGACCCCAGAATGTTCTACTTCTTAAAGCCTCTGCATGTCTACATGTCTATTTAAGACTAGGGAATCCATAGTCCAGTCTCTCAGGGGGTTGAGAGTTCACCAACACTTAGGCAGAGGTGCTTCTTACAAAAATAGCAGTTGCACTGTGCAAATTGGCTTCCTATATTTGGTTTCTCCCAGGGAGAACAAATATAACATTTTACATGTTGCAGGTTTCTGCACAGACCATGTGGCCAACAGACTTCTTAATGTGGGTCTACCAGTCCCTAAGGGAACCCCTGAAAGTCAGGCTATACTATACCACTCTGAAAAAAAGTTGTATGTAGTGAGAAAAGGTGGGAGAAGGCAGAGATGAACCCAAATAGATGGATATCAGAGTTCTCTCGCTGGTCCACCATGCCTGCTCCCTGAGCTACCACTTTCTCTCAGCAGCTCCCAAGAAGCTCAATTCCATTCTTGTCAACTTGGCCAGACAAACACAATCAGGAAGAGCTATTCTTCTGGGAACGGCACTTGGAAGCCACTCTGCTATGCCTTCTTGTGAGTCATGGGATCTGAGGGTGAGGAGAAGCCAGGAGGAAAGGTACTTATATGCACTTTTATGATTCAGGGACTCTGATTTTTGCTTGCAAAAGCAAACAAAAGAGACCTCATGATAAGAAATAAAAAATAATGCACAAAAATATTGCAGATAGTAAACTATCCACAGAAAGATCCATAGGCTGGCTTAAAAAGGGAGAAAAAAAATGCAAAGCTAGAAACAGGTCTTGGGTCACCTATACTTTTGGTAAATTAGTGTCCACCCTGACTTGGAATTTTCAACCCAGGCCAGCCCACCACCTGCCTACCACCTACTCAGGGACAAGTGGCTATAAAAACTGAACCTAATTTACCCTGGCTGGTGGCTCATTTGGTTGGAGAGACATCCTATACACCAAAAGGTTGTGTGTTCAATTCCTGCTCAGGGCACATACCTAGGTTGAGGATTCAATCCCCAGTAGGGACACATACAGAAAGCAACCAATTGATGTGTCTCTCTCACTTCGATGTTTCTCCCTCCCCCCCACCCCCCCATCCCCGCTTACTCTCTCTCTAAAATCAATGAAAACATATCCTTGGGTAAGAATTTTAAAAAATAAAAATAAAATAAATGAACCTAATTAGTTTTGTCCGATTTGGAGCATTTGTCTCAGCTTCTGCACAGTTCTGCCTCTTGACTTCATCTCATAGATCCTCTCCCTTGATTCATATTCTATATTCCCCATTTGACATGGCAAAAATGAATATAAATTACAACAATCAACAACAGCACAGTTCTGTGCTGAGGGAAATAGCACATTTAAATGGAGTTGGAGGCCCTACAGATTGGTTGCATCTTTCTAGAAAGTAATCTGGCAATAGCAAATGCTGAGTCATAACTGTGATCCATTCATTTCACCTAGGAAAGCACACCCTGAACAAACAAATAAACCATATTGATGTTATTAGGGCTAAAGAACAAAAATAACTATATTGATATTATTGATACTAATGAACTAAAAATGATACAAATACTCAAGCTGAGGCAAATTAGAAAGCAAATTATGACATACCCACTTAATGGGCATAGTATTACAATGAAAATAAACAACATGAGGACTCTGTTGACAAAAACTATCTGAATATGAAATAATATCAGAGAGAAAACACTGAGAAGTGTGTACTCACACCGATTTCACAACATGCAAACTTGACAGCATCAGAAGGAAATTGACAGAAATATAGATATTTAATATACAATGGGATTTTCCTCTGGAAAAGTAAGTTCATAGGAAAAGTGTTTCCAAAATAAAATAGAAAGGTGGGAGGACAAGGCATTCTCCTTCTGGTGGGAGTTCCTACGCTGGCATGGGTAAAGGGCCTGGCTCCTTCTCCTGTAAGTTTTGTTTCTGTCGTGTGGGTGTTCTCAGCTCAAGGAGAGGACAGGAGAAGTCTTTCTCCTTAAAGGCACTGCCTTTCACCTTCTGTTTCTGCCACCTGACAGTTTGGTCTACAGAACATCCTTAGCTTCTCTTCACTTCTCCTAACTCGTTTTTCAGAAATCAACCGAAGTGAATCACCTGTTGGGAAACACCTGGAGAACATCTGTCAGCAGCAATGCTTAGTTGAATTGTCACCAAACTAAGGTTAGAGAGTCACAGCGCTAGCCCTGGGCAGCCTTGGGCAAGTGTGGGCCTCAGTTTCCTCATTTGTAAAATGGCAGTGTTGGACCAGGTAACTTCTAAAGTCTCTGACGTTCTGACATTTCTCTGGTCCTACCTTTATAGGACGAGGGTAAGGGTCCTGCATGGAATTTGCATCACTTTGAGGTTGAGAATCAGCTCTGCCATCCACAGCCAGCTGCCTAGGTAGATCACTCTCACTGGAGGTGCAAAGGCTCGTCAAGGATTAGAAGAAAAAAACATATTCTGCTTGTTTTGGGCCTTTATCGTTAGACCGTTAATAACAGTTCATTATTTCTTGAAAAGGTTAAGAGCCAGAAAGTTCCAGCAGGAAGCAGAGCTCCTTAAGAAGACTGGGCGTGTCCTGCTTGACCTTGAGTTCCCAGAATGAGGCATTCTGAACAGCTCTGAAACAGATATAGGGTGGTGATGATCAGAGACCTGCTGAAAAACCATTCCCCAGAGAACCAAACAAGCTGGACAGAAGCGAGTCACAAAAGCTTCAACCAACTGGTGAAAGAGGACTGGGAGCAAGTCCGAATTCCTCCATGTATGCTGTGATCAAGAAGAAAAAGATGAGAGAAAAAAAAAAAGAAACTGAAATAGAACGTGGCTGTCTATGGTATGCAGAGGATCCTTATGGCCACTTCAGTCTCTAAATCTAAAGAGCACATCTCTCTTTCTGCAGTGAAAAGTGATGACGAAGGGATGACTCAGAAGTGGGGAGAGGGGAGAACTTCTCTCTGCTTTTGGCTGAGAGAATGAATGATGTCCTCGTGGCTGCTTCAGTGGCCAGGCTGCCATAAAGGAGTAAGCAAAGCTCTTCTTACTAAGAATAGGGGCATTGGAGCACAGGGGTCCTGTCTACAACAAATATCTTACAGGAACAATGACCATAGCATGTGTTATATGGCTTAAAACAACTATTTGTTTAGATCTTGGTTCTGCCGGCTGGCTGGGCAGTTCTGGTCTTGGCCAGCGTGGCTGAATTCTGTTGGGCTCTCATGCATGTGTGGTCAGCTGGTGAATCCGCTGGCAGTTGATGATTGAGGATGGCCTCATTCGCATGTCTGGTGGCTAGCAGGCTGTTAGCAAGAGTTATGAGGCAACTGGGCCACATGCCTCTCATCAACCAGCCGGCCAACACGTGTTTGTGTGGCAGCAGATATCCAAGAGCAGCAAGACAGGAAGCTGCAAAGCCCCTGGAGGCCCAGGTTAAAACTTGTACATTGTCACTTCCAAACCACTCTATTGATCAAAGCAAGACACAAGGCTGGCTGGAGTGACCGACTGTCCCAGAATGCCCTGGACTGAAGGGTTTCCCAGGACAGGAACCTGGAAAGTTCTGGACAAACTGGGATAGTTGTTCACTCTAATGACCTGCCCAGATTCAAAGAAGATATACAAGTGGCCAGTAAACACACAAAAACGTGTGTGACATCATTAATCATTAGGCAAATGCAAATCAAAACCACAGAGAGATACCACCTCACACCATTAGGATGACTGTTATCCAAAAATGGAGAATAACACGTGTTGGTGAGGATGTGGAGAAGGTGGAGTCTTTGTGCTTTCCTTGCGGGAATGGTGCAGCCACTGTGGAGAATGGTATGGTGATTCTTAAAACAATTAAACATAAAATTACCATATGATCCAGCAATTTCAGTTCTGGGTAGATGCCTAAAAAAATTGAACGCAGAGACTCAAATAGGTATTTGTCTATCCATGTGCATAGCAGCATTATTCACAATAGACAAAAGGTGAAAGCAACCCAAGTGCTTAATGGGTAACCAGAGTATGAATGGGTAAATAAAATGTGGTGTATGCATACAATGGAATATTATTCATCCTTAAAAAGGATGGTGGATGGGGAGTTAGTGTTTAACTGGTACAGAGTTCCAGTTGGGGAAGATGAAAAAATTATGGTGATGATGGTTGCACAACAATATGAATGTAGTTAATGCCACAGAACTGTACATTTTTCAATGGTTAAAATTGTAAATTTTATGTTATGTATGTCTTATAATAAAAAATGGAGTGGGGAAATAGACTTCTCTTTTACAGAGAGGAGCTACAAACTATTGTGGCCAACCCTTGCTGGGGAGCTCAGCTGGTTCCTGTCATCTTGTGTACCAAAGGACTGCAGATTCAGTTCAGGATACATACCTAGGTTGTGGGTTTGAAACCCAGTCGGGGCACCTATAGGAGATAACTGATTGATGTTTCTCTCTCACATCGATGTATCTCTCCCCTTCTCTCTTTCCTCTTCTCCCTCTCTAAAATAATTTTAAACAACAAATAAACATATCCTCAGGTGAGGATTAAAAAAACCTATTGTGGCCATTCTTGCCATCTGCCACACAGGTTTACAGAAATTTAATTAAATAAGGCCAAGCTGTTGCAGTAGAGCATAGTTTGGGGGGAAGTTTGCTAGGAGACAGCAGGCAAGGTTCACATATTGACTGTTTTGGTACTCTTTCCTCTGGGAGCCAGTGGCAGCTTATGTGTATTCATCTGGGCAGGAAAGAAAGGGAGTAAAAGACGGGACATGTTGATGAGTAAATGAGGTGGTGAGGATGTGTGGTCAGACTTTGGAACTGGCCAGAAAAGTAAAATAAAACAAAAATAAGTCAGAGCCCTCAAGAAATCATTCACATGTATGGAGGGGTCTGAGCAGCCATTTCCTGCCCCCTTTCTGCCCCTGGCTAAACACAGAGCAGGCAGTCACTAAGGAAACCCCCAGGGCCTGGCTCATGCACTGCCTCCCGCTCCTAGTCCCTCTCTGTTTGGTGTTCATGAGAGGCTATGTTTATGGGAAACTCTGATTGTCCCTAACTCTAGTCCAGTGTCCGGAGGAGCAGATGGCTGGGAGGAGTGAGGAGAAGTGGCCGTGCCTGTGGGTGGCCAGGCAGGGGTGGAGGCAGAGAGCAGGCAGACAGAGGGTGAAGGAAGCTATGAGGCAGATGACCATGAGAAACAACCCAAGAATGCTGTGGCTGGGAGGACTTGGAGAACATCTCGTCCACTCTTCATTTAGAAGAGGAAAATGAGTCCAGAACCCTCAGGGGACTTGTTCAGGGCCACCTGCCTGATGAAGCAGGAAATGGCAGAGCTGGTACTTGGGACACGGTTTTCTCATTTCTAAGCTGGAGCTCTGTCTTCTGCATCCAATGGCTTCCAATTTCCCACTGAACCTTCCCCACACTAGTCACTGTAAGGGACAATGGGAAAGCCCCACCACAACATGCTGCTTGCCCCCGGATTTGATCTACCATGCCATCCAGCACACTGGCCCAAGTCTTACAGTTCCTTCGGCCCTGAGAAGTTTAGTACAGAGGGTATACCTGTCCTTTTATCAGCTACTTAATTCAGGTGTTCTATTGCATTTCCCAGTCATTTCATTCCCCGCCCCCCTCCCCTTCAGGTGCAGGAGGAGAAGTTAATTTTGGATATTATGAGAAGTACAGTGCAGACCAGCTCTCTCTTCTCAGCTCAGTGACTAAGATTTAGCTTGCTCTGGGTTGTTGCTTAACAGTTCAAGGTCAGCAGGGGGTGGGTACAGCTTGTCTCAGGAGGCTGAAGTGCTAGGGTATTGAGTAGTACTGAATGCCGTAACCCTCTCTCTTTCTCTTTGGTGTCTGACATCCAAGTAGCAGAGTTTGGAACCAGAGAGCCACAGAATTTGGAAACTAGAGCTTGGCCACCACTACCCTTTGACCCACGCTGGCTCATCAGGACGGTACCAGAAAAAGGATTGAGAGGTTGGGTCAGGCCAGGTGGGAAGAGATAAGCCAAGAAGCTGGGAGTTGAAGCAGTGGACTGAAAGTCAGAGAGGCAAGGAGAGGGCAGAAGCAGAACAGGGATTCAAGAATTAAGTGTGGTGAGACATTATATTAGTTAGGATGCAGGTTTAACTACATAGGGCAGAGACCCAAAGTAACCGGGTTTTAAAAAGTTAGAAGTGAAAAAGAAAAAAAAAGAAATGTTTTTCTTAAGTAAACTCTGAGCTGGTAAAATGGTTCCGTGCAGTGAATCATCGGAGGCACAGGCTTCTTCTCTCTTCTTGCTCCATCATCTCGAGGTTGTTGTCCTCATTTTTATGGTTCAGCGTGGCTCACCACCACGTCCACATTCCAACCAATAGAAAGCGGGAAAGGAGCCGTGGAAGGAAGCCTCCTTCTCTTTAAAGGCGAAGAGTTTGCTCTCACCATTTCCACTCACATTCCGTTGCCCAGAACTTGGTCAAATGGCAATGCCCAGCTACAAAGGAGGATGGGGATTGTCGTGTGTATTCTGGGTGACCATGAGCTAAAAGTCTGCTAAAATTTCTACTGCCATGATAAGGGCAAAATAGATATTGGGGACACCAAGTAGATTCTGCCATGGGCATAGACTAGAATTCCGTGGTTCTCAACCTTCTGGCTCTTTAAATACAGTTCCTCATGTTGTGACCCAACCATAAAATTATTTTTGTTGCTACTTTATAACTGTATTGTTGCTACTGTTATGAATCATAATGTAAATATCTGATATGCAGGATGGCCTTAGGCGACCGCTGTGAAAGGGTCGTTCGACCACCAAAGGGATTGCGACCCAGAGGTTGAGAACTGCTGGACTAGATGGAAGCAAGGCAAAATAGGGCCCATGTCAGGCAAGTTCAGATACCAAGCAAACAGTTCCTCTGTGAAGCCTGCCTGTACCGTGTCCCCCAGGACACTAAAACGACAGAAGCACAGAGAAGAGTGAGATTACAATCATTGGAAGAACTAAGGAAGGCTTCATGTAAACGTGCATTTGAGCCAAGTCCTGAAGGAATGGGCAGGACTTTGACAATAGATGGGGAGAAAGGGCACACCAAAAAGACGTGTCAGTCATGTGAAAAGAGCAGCAGGAAAAAAAAAATGGAGTCCATATAACAGGAGCCAATAAAGATGTTTAACTGGGGGAAGAAGGGAATGTGCTTCCCCTGACCTCTCATGGGCCAATGCAACAATGCTTTGATGCCAAGACAGGCAAAGGAAGGGAACACAAGTTAAGATGAAACTTTGGGCCAGTGGGTGCTGGACTGAGTTTATCCCTTCCCAAGAAGAGTTAGACCTCACTGATTTTACATAAGCAGGTGCTCTGTGCCGCTCTGCTCTAAGTAGCCCAAAAGCCTTGCCTCCTCTTCTCTTTCAGGTTGGGGTGAGAGGCTCTGCCCTCTAATGTCCCATGGAGACGTCCTCCCTGTCTCCCTGAGCCCTGGGCACGGATGCTTGGCGCTGAACCTTTAGCTGATGCTCTGGTTCCCAGGTGTGTCTCTGTGGGAATGGGGAACAAGGCTGGCAGCCAGGCTGGCATTATTCTGCATATGTGATCGAGCTGGAAGAGTTACGAAACCCCAGAGGTTCTGCTAGGCTGTTCTGCAGTAAATGCTTGTTATAAATATAAATCTGTCTTGCTATTCAACAACAATGAGAAATACCCTAGGGTTGCCAGCTCTGGAAATACTCATACATCTCTGGGCACGCTGCTAAGGATGCTGGCCAACACATGGCAGCACGCACAGGGGCACACTCTCTTACTCACAGTCTTCCACATCTCACTACTGATTCAGACCTCCTTCAAGTTTCCAACTGATGGAAGGTTCAAACTGCAGCTGGGTATAGAGAAATGTGAAGTCCTACCTTTGAGTCAAAAATAAAATAAAACAACAATTGCCAACATAGGGGATGGGAGCTTGGCTGCAGCTAGTGCAACAAGAAGACAGAGGTTTTTGTGGGCCCTACATTTACTATCAGCCAATGGTATGGAGTTAGCATAAAAATGCTAATGTGGTCCTTAACTACATTGGAGCCAGTGGAGCGTCCAAACAAAGGAGGTTGTTTCTGATCCTGTTTCAGATCAGAGTAGCATATGAGGTACATTCAGAGAAAAGGCTCCAGAGTAGTGTGAGGACTCAAAACTATGGAGATAAGAGAACTGAAATCCTGCAGCCTGGAGGACACTCAGATGGCCACAACGACCATCTTCACATACCTGAAGGGTTGTCATGGGGATAAGGGAGCAACTTGTTCTGTGTGGGCTCCAGGTGGAAGTTATCACCTGCAATTTTGTTTCAGGATAGAATTAGAATTGTCTGGAAATGACATGTTCTCTCTTATGAGAGAGTGAATTCTCTATTGCTGCAGTTTGAAAAGGGCTGGTTTAATCTGTATGTGGGATGCGGTTGCAGAACTCCACACATTGGGGAAAGGCAGGACTAGGGGACCTCTTGGGTTTCTTCCAGCTTCAAGCTCTTATGATTCTGTGTGTTCTGTTTTTTAATTAAACTCTTTATTTGGAGATGATTGTAGATGCATATGCAGTTATGAGATATACCGTAATTCAGATACAATCGAGGGAAACTGGGTGTACCTTAACTGGTTAAGACTTGCAAAACTATAGCACAACCAGGATATTGACCTCTCCAACAAAGTCTGTCCTTCCTGTACCTCAGTTGTCCCTGCCCTTGAGGAGCTACCAGTCCATAGGAGAATAAGACACATACAGAATCAAAAATTGTGCAAATTTGGGTATAAAATAACCAACTGAGTGGGACCAACCAAATGCCATGGGTGACCAGAAGACAAAGAAATCACATCGACCTCAGGCTATCAGGAGAAGCTTCCCAGAGGAGGTGGCATGGAATTGGGTCTTAAAGAAAGAATAGGAACTCAACAGAGAGAAATGGCATTCTTGGTTAAAGACCTGTGGCCATTCTGGCTCTTAAGAACTAGAAGATGTCTCCCTATGGATAGCTTGTGTTATTATAAATCTGGTACATAAAGCACTAAAGAAGTGACCATAGAAGCTCAAAGAACTTTTGGTAGCCTCTCAGCTGTGCTTCATTCAATTCCTACTTCATCCACAGGGCCCCATGTATTATAGGGACCTAGCATCTGCTGAATGGGTGCCCAAGTGAAGAAATGAACGAATGGATCTCTGCCCTGTTGCCCCAGTTTTGCATTTCTTTTCCAACAGAAGAAGAGCATGCAATGGTTTAACTTGGGTTACTGCCTAAAATCCATTTTGCAGTTTTCTAGTGTTATAGGGGAGCATGTGATGCTGATTAAGGCTGAGGTCACAGGTGCCCCACAAAACCCCCAGAGGCCAGTTAAATATTTCTCTTTTGTGGCTACAGGTTTAACACCACATCCATGGTATTCCACTGTTCAAAGGAATCTCATAATCCATAATTGGTCATCTTTTTCTTATATATTTTGATAATCAAGCCTGCAGAGCAAGCCCCTGTACCTACTTACCTTTGCCCCTGCTTAGCCTGCCTCACCCCTGGGTTTGTGGTGTGGGAAAATAATGTGTTTCCTAGAAGCAACGAATGGCAGATTTTGAGGAATTGGGGAGGGAGGACCTTAAAATTTAAAAATCATCTGTCCTTATCCCCTTTGTTTAAATGGAGGTCAGGAAGGGGCATGTCCTGCCCAGTGTCATTTCATGAGTCACTGGGGAGCAGGGACCAGAGCTCCAGCCTCTTGGCTCCTCTTCTGATGTTCACTCCAAGGCATCCAGCTGTTTCCTTCTCCCACAAAGCCAGCCCCTCTAGAGCCTCCTGCCTGTGGCCATGTGCCAAGGGTATCTGATGCTTATGAGAACGAGTATAAGAAGTAGGTGTACTTGGTTTTCTTTACGTACAGAAGCATAAAAAAGATCAAAGCATTTACAGTTTGATGATGATCCCAAATGCAAGCTCAAATTGCTGAGTTAAACAGCCAGCATTTTTTTTAGAGGGCTTTCCGGCATAATTACTCAGGATGGAATTAAACCATGTTTGCCTTTGGCTTAGTCTCCCCCCCTCCCCCTGCCTGGAAAGGGGAAGGTGGGGGAACTAACAAAGAAAATCATGAGAGACTATTGGTAATTACAGATTTTTACCTGCCTGGTGTTCTTTTGCTTTGCACATTAATTAAATCAAGACCAGGTGCCTTACAGACCGGTTAGCTGCTGGCTATCGGAAGTGATTAATAGATCCCCGCAAATGGGTAAAGGAAACAGTTTTCAAATTTTATGGGTCATTGATGCTGCTTTTCTCAGCAGAAATCAAGAATGAGAAACAACTTGAGCTGAAGTGGCCTAGTTCGTTAGCGAGCCCAACGGCTGCTCACGTGCAACCCTCTCCAGAGCCCCCATGAGCAGGTCGTCCCCTCCTGCCAGCAGATCTGGCCAAGCCAGCAGATCTGAAGGAAGTCAAACCTCAAGTTCTTTTTCTAAAGGAAACTGGTTCAGGTTTTGGAGACTTGTGACTTGGGACCAGAGGTTGCGACAGGGCCCTGAGCATCGACTGGAAGTTAGCGCTGTGATCAGGAGCTAAGTCTCCAGCCTTCCTGCTCTTCCTCCTTGACGCTGACAGCTCTCCCCACTGCTGTCAACACTGAGATGATGACAAGAGAGGACAGAAACAGAACCAGGCTTTAAAAGGTGCCCTGACACAGTTCAGAACACAGCTCTGCTCCTGAAGACCAGGGCCCTTCTCCCTACCCCTGTAAGAAGGACTTTGGGTTAAAACACAGAATGACACCCCCCTCCCAGCTGTATCATGGCTCAGGGCCAGATCAGGTTTCCTTCTAGAGGACCATGATCCATGCTGAGGCTGGGATGAAGCTGGGAGGGCAGAGAGGCCGGGCAGAGGGAAACAAAGGTCACTTATTATTGACAAAGAACGCGTTTGTCCTAGCGTGTGAAGCTCTGCGCTTTTGCACAGGACTGTGCCATTCACTGGAGCCCTGAGCTCACACTAACAGTGTAATCAGTTCCAAATGCTCCTCAGATATGTATCTGCCTTCTGTGGTGCTGAGACCTGATTCACTGAGACTGATTTCTGGGTGAGACAATTGGAGAGCAACCTAGAGCTGTGCAGGGATCCCAGAGTTTTGCCCACACACTATTAAGAGAAAGGCATACACTCCTTGTCTTTGTGACTCCAACAAACATGAACACACATCAGTCTGTATAACTTGAATCCCTTTCTGAAGAATCCTGGACCTAGTCCACCCTCCCCCACAGTGAGTTAAACCAAAATGTCCTGGCTTTAGAGGGCTGGTAGAAATGACTAAACTGTATTTTGTAGCCAATAGTCGTATCATGTCATTCTCATTCCGGAAACCAGCAAAACACTTAAGGTAATAGTTTGTTCTGTTTCATTCTTTTGTTTTCTGCCTACTCTTTGTCCAAGCCCATTCCCCAGTAGGTCTTGTGGCCCCATGACACTTTTATCTGAAACCTTCTGGTGCCTTCCAGAGAAAAGGGACTCATGGCCTGGGTTCCTCTTCAAATTGGGCCAGGCAATGAGCCAATCTGGGGAGGAGGTAGAGCAGGGCTGGGTGAGGCAAGGTTAGCAACCTGGGACACACATGGAAGGAGGCACTCTCAGGCATGACCTGTACTTCCACGACCTTGACAGAGAGCATCTCCCTCCATTTTGTACCCTAGGTGCCTCACTTGTCTCATTATAGTCCTGGCCTTGGTGTGGAGGATAATTCTAACCCTAAAGGAAGCAATTAACTTCCCTGGTTCATAATCCCAGGATGCTTTCTAAAAAGATACCAATCCCACAGCTTCACCCCAATGAAATCAGAACCCTTGGGTGCAGAGCCTGGGCTCACTCATCCAGGTGAGTCTATTGTGCAGCCCTGGTTGAGAGTTGCTGGTCTGAGGGCTCACATTGGGCCACGGGTAATAGATGAATGTTTTGCTGGTGTTTGCTGCAATTTGGTCAGGGCTCAGTTGTCTCTGTTCTGACTTGGCCCATCGAGGATTTTCTCTGGGTTCCACAAGGCCTAAAGTCGGGCTGGATTTCCAGGCTGACTTACCCAGGAGGTCTGATCTTGGCTACAGTGCCAGGCAGAGCCCCATTTCCAGCTCCCCAGCGAGACTTTTAGCTAAGTTCCTTATCAGCCTCTAGAAGCCCTAGAGAAACCCATGCCAGCTGCATTTCCTTGGATGTAGCCACAGACACGACCAAGTTGGTGCAGGGAATGTGTGAGGTGGTCCTTGCAGACTCCAAAAGAGGACAGTATGGTCTCTTAACCTCGCAAAAAACATCTCCCCCCAGACTGGAACCTGCGGTGGGAGATGGAGACACATGCCTATCAGAGTACTGGACCGCCCTGTCTGTCTCTCTTTTCCCAGACCTGTTGGAAATACAAGGATGGGCTTCTCCCCTTCCTCTTCCTGCCTTGTAGCAACCTCCCCCCGATACAATTCTGTGATGGGATCCTCCAGCCCTTTAGAAAATCCTCTCTCTTTAGTGCTTAACTTTCAAGCTTATTGTCATTTGGGGGGCTCACCAAAAGCTAATTTACCATGAAATCTCAGCGATGGCAAACATGTGCCCTTCCCCTGAAACACTGACACTCCCAGAGCAGAAAGATTTATAGGGGATAGAAATACTTCTGAAAATATTTCAAAACAACATTAGCTCCATTCTACACATTTTGTGCCAAGATTCAGCATTTTACACAGAGCCTTGGGATGCACAAGCTACTTCCTGGATTTTCACTCATCATTCTCTCAGCCTTTGAAGAGGCAGGGGGAGGAGGGGCGCATTTTTATTCCCATCTCATGTTTGTACAATAAGGCAGAGGAGAGAATTAAGTGAATATCGGGGCCCTCAGAGGGCAGGAGGTACAGTAGAGGGGGCCAGAAGGAGACAAACAAGAGCGATGAAGTGGGTCTCGAGTTTCTGCTGATGTACTTATTAGGCTCCTTAAACCTCAGAGCAGATCCGGGATATTTGAAAAAATTGAAGTCTTTGACTCAGCTATGAAAACGGAAAAATGTATAATCCATCTCTTCCTAAACTTGGGTGGGCAGCCTGGACTGACTTCATGGGTGTAGGGTTCCCTGACTCTCCTGCACTCCCACGCACCACCCCCACATTCTGTTTCTCTGTGAGTCCCTTCTGCAAACAGGCATGACTCAGGTTGGTGCAGGCTCACCTCATCCTGTCTCTTACTGCGGCCTCCCACTCTGCCCTGCTGGCCTGCCTTCCCGTCCATAGCCAGGCGCGGCTTCGTGCCAGCCCACAGGCCCCGCTTCTGTAGCTGCACAAATACCACTAAGTCCTCTAGGCTTCCAGGAGCTGGGCCTGTTCTCCACAGGAGATTAAGAGCTCGCATTGAGTCAGCAGCTCAGCTGGGCCCAGAGCCCAAGACTCTTGGCGAGGCTTCTATCAGCTGGGGCATTCCCCATCCTCCCCCCTCTTCTCTCTCTCGTGGACCCCTCCTCCTCATTCCCAAGCCCAAAGGTAGGTATCTGTCCCCAAACTGGGATATCAGTGTGCTGCCCTGACGAATGCTCTTGGCCTTGATGGTTGGCCACATCTACAAGCAGAGAGAAGCCTGTGGCTTAGTGGTGACAATGGCATTCCAGAAGACTGGGGCTGTGGGGGGTGTGTACCACCTTTCCTTGGCTATGACCCTCTGGATTCTAAGGGAGAGAGGAGCAGTTGCCAAGACTCACCCACAGGCCTTCAGGGCCTACACTCTGTGAATCACAGCTACTGTACAGTGTGCCGAGCCACCGCCAGGAATCTGGGGAGACAGTAGAGGCTTATTTTTAAAAGACTTGCTCATATACCCAGGTTTTTACAAAATGCTTGATAATTTTTGCCAAAAATAGGTATTGGTTCAGGGTCTCGAGTGCTGTAGCAGGCAGATCCTCTGATGAGGGGCCTGGACACCAGTGTGTAGTCCAAACCTCGCCACAGGGGTAGCCTGGGTTAAAGTGAGTATGGCACCGCCAACCTCCACAGGGAGGAAGTGTCATGGATCCCACCTTTGCTTCTGGAGGGGAGGAAGGAGAACTGCAGGAGAAGCCCTTAGTGCTAACTTTGGAGAACAGAGATTAAGCCTTTGTGCCAACTATTCTATGAGTCACTTACTGCCATTCCCATTCATGGGGAGAGAGAAATATGGTGCATAAGGTTTGAATTCCCAACTTTTTGGCAATCCAAGAATGTTTAGGCTTCCATTAACAAGTCCCCAAAGCACAATCTCTTGTGCTAGGAGACATCCTCTTCAAACATTTAGTCATTCAATGACCCTTTGATGGACTATAGACCACAGGCCTCAGAGCTACCATGTTTCTTAGCAATCATCTTGTCCAAACCCTCACTTACTAATGACCAAACTGAGACTCAGAGCTGGATGGAACTTGCTCATGTTGCAGAGCTAAATATCAGGTAACCAGCCTGGGGTGAGCCCTTGTAGAAAAGAAGATGGATAGGACACAGTCTTTGCCCCAAGAAGTTCCAAATTAGCAGAGGAAACAATGATACAAAGTAGATGTCATTAGATCCATACACAGTTGAAATGAAGTATCATGAGAAAGCAAAGATGCAAGATCTTTCTTGCACAAGCAATCAGGAGAGATAGCATGGGAAGCGTAATAGAGCTGACCTTCCAAAGATGGGTTGGGTTTAGTTACTTAGGGAGAGAAAAAAGGGGAAAGGGATATGAAGATGAGGAAACAGCTTGAGATAAATCATGGAGATGAGATGCCCAGGGAATGTCAGCCAGTTTGGCTGTTGTGTAGAATACTGGAGAGTGGGGAGGGGAGTAGTTTGAGGACTCAGATGATAGAAGGTCTGGAATCTTCCAGAGTGCGGAATTTGAACTTTATCGTCTTTGTTATCATCTAAAAGCACCAGGTGGCAATGTGCCAGGCATTTTACGGAGCAATATTAATCATGTAATGCAGAGTCTGCACTTTCAAGGAGCTTGGAAACCAAGACAGAATGAAATCATGGACAGATATTGAAGCACGTATTAAACATACACATAAATCAAAACTATTTAACACATACGTGTTTAAGTGCAAGTAAAAGAGTAAGTGCATTTAACAGACTAGTGAGGGAAGAAGGCATCTGGGGATTTGTTCCTGGAAGGTCTCCCTCTCTCCTCAGCCTTCCTTGTGCTCTGTGGCTCTGGGAAAAGCCCAGAAGAGGCAAGACATCGGTCTTAATATTAGATACTGGCTTAGTGTGACTTTGTCTTCCATATGACTGTTTTCTGATATGTAACTAAGGGTGGTGGTGGCCAAGCTGCAATTTCCAGATTCTGTTGGCTCTCTGGTTCCAACCTCTGCTACTTGGATGTCAGACACCAAGCTTGCATTTAGTGTCCCTCTCTTGTCCACTTGTCTTTGAGTCCAATGAGCTCCATGAGGGCAGGGACTGTACCTGCCGCCTCTTGAAAGGTCTCCCAGTAACTTATCCATAGCAGGCCCTTAAACAATGTATGTAGATTCAAACCTTGGGATTCCTAGAGCACCACAATGAGTCCTGGACGGTGCAAAAGACTGTGGGGGAAAGTACTAGCTTTTTTCAGTTATTGAAGCCTTCCCAGCTGGAAAAGGCAACTGGATTAATAAATCACTACACTTGATGAAGGATATGGCCAAACAGCTTGTCTAGATAATGCTTTTCAGCTTTACATGCCGCCACCCCCCCACACACACACACACAACCTCCTATCATGGAACATGGGAAACATTTCCAACCTGATGCCTTGGGCCAGGTGCCAGCATGGAGAGGACTTTCAGCCACCCAGCTCTGCACACTGGACCCATAGCTCACTGTATGCTTCATTAGGCTGAAGATCTGAGAAAGGGCAGAAGAAAATATTTGTGCAGATATATCAAAGACCAAGAAGAACCCAAACATAAACTTTAAGCACCTACTGGGTCAGGCCCTGTCCCCAAACTGTTAAACAGACTTCTGCCTATCCTGCTGCATTGTGGCCAACTCAGCCATGACTCAGCACCAGGGCCTCCATGAACAGTTGCACACACAGGTTGTGTATTGCTCTCCTGCACATCAGCCTCTAGACCAGCAGTTCTCAACCTGTAGGTCGCGACCCCTTTGGGGGTCAAACGACCCTTTCACAGGGGTCTCCTAAGATCATCAGAAAACACATATGTCATTACATATTGTTTTTGTGATTAATCACTATGCTTTAATTATGTTCAATTTGTAACAACGAAAATACATCCTGCATATCAGATATTTACATTATGATTCATAACAGTAGCAAAATTACAGTTATGAAGTAGCAAGGAAAATAATTTTATGGTTGGGGGTCACCACAACATGAGGAACTGTATTAAAGGGCCGGGGCATTAGGAAGGTTGAGAACCACTGACCTAGACCCTGTCTTTATTCCCTCAAGTCCCTGCTGTGGCAGTTAGTATCCCGGCTTAGTCTACTTAGTCCCCTTTGAGGGGGCAAGATGTAGGCAGAAGAATGTGAAGCATACTTCTTTGGAGTCCCTTGGTCCTCCAATTATCCACCTACTTTTCTCAAATGGATTATGTGCTCTCAGAGGGCAGAGTACACTTCTTATTTATCTCTGAGTCCTAATAGCAAAGTCCAGGTCAGGGCCCTAGGCAGGGTGGAGGCTCAGGAAGTGTTACTTGAGTGGATGAATGGTGAATGAGTAATGGAAGAGTAGGATTTGGTTGCTCAGGTAAAAGGAAGAGAGCAACAGGAAGAGATGAGAGGGCCACTGATGAATATGTGCATTGCCTCACTGCTCTGCCCTTTAGAGACCCTTAGGGACTCCACTTTTCCCCTGGCAACTGCTCAGATGACTTGTCATCAGAAATGAATGTCATTTTGACCTACTGGTTTCCCAAATCACTCTTCTGTGTCTGGCTTTTTTGCAGATTCCCTATTTCTGCCCCCACATGACCAGTCTGCCTTCCTTTACAAGCTCTAGTTCTGCTTTTCCACTGGATCTTTAACAAAGCAAGACGCCCATCAGACCATTCATAGGACAGCGATGATGAGGGCCCAAGACAGGGTGTTGGCAGTAGAGATAGAGAGGAGGGAACAGGAACAAAAGTTAGTTTAAGGATGAATGAAGAGAACTTGACCTGGGGTGAGTGATCAGCAGAGACCTAAGGCAGCAAGAAAGTGCCTTGGGAAGTAAAGTACGATGGAAAGACAGAGCAAGGCATGAGAGAAATAGAAGAGAAGTCCTCCAAGAGAAGGTGGACACAAGAAGACACACTGATTGAAGCAGATAATGAATGAGTTTGGTTTTCTACATTTTTGAAATGCAACAAGTTGGAATTGTATAACTGGTTATTGAGGATACAGGGCCCAATCATGGTCAAGACTGCTGTGATAGAAACAGAAACCTGAAATGATGGTGAGCGGTGAGGGTGGGAAAGCTCTTCCTAAGATCAGTTTCAGCATCTCTTGGCTGCTTATATGAAGCAAAGGCCCAGCCGTACCTGCCCCAGAGTTGTGAGAGAGCAGAAAGAGAACCTAGTATGTTCTGGGAATTGTGCCAAGTGCTCTACACCAGCCTCATAGACATCCTTACTAGACATCTAAACCAGTGCTGTCCAATAGAATTCTCTGTGATGATGAAAATGTTCTCTTTCTTTGTTCTAATACTGTGGCTACTAACCTCATATGGCCATTGAGCACTTGAAATGTGGCTAGTACAACTAAGAAATAGAACACTTAATTTTATTTAAATTTAATTTATATAAATGTAAATAGTTTATATGGCCAGTAGCTACCATTTTGAACAGGTCAGCTCTATTTCAATCCTCTCAATTCATATGTGAAGAAACCAACAAAGTGACCTCCAAAAAATTATTTGCCCCAAAAGCTAAATTGCAAAAATTTTATTTTCATGTAACTCTTTTTGTGTATCTAAGGCCAGGTGTGCTTAATAGAAAACCTGACTTGATTAAAATTTTAAGCCTGAATAACAAGAAAGATCTTTTGAAGAATGGAGAGTTTTGTTAAACTTTTACATCAGTTTCAATGTAGGGTCAGTTGGGTTATTGTTTAGTTACTCAGATGCTCATGAATATTAATACTGATAAAACAGATAACCTTGATTATGCACTTACCATATTCAGTGGTTCTCAACCTGTGGGTCGCGACCCCTTTGGCGGTGGAACGACCCTTTCACAGGGGTCACCTAAGACCATCCTGCATATCAGATATTTACATTACGATTCATAACAGTAGCAACATTACAGTTATGAAGTAGCAACGAAAATAATTTTATGGTTGGGTCACAACATGAGGAACTGTATTTAAAGGGCCAGAAGGTTGAGAACCACTGTCTAGGTACTTATATTAGTTATCTACTGGTATGTAACAAAATATCCCAAAACTCAGTACCTTAACACAATAAATATTTATTATGTCACAGACTTTCTGAGGTTCAGGAAGCAAGAACTGACTTGTCTGGGTGGTTCTGGTCTCAGCGGGGTCTCTGAGGTTGCATTTAATGTGTCAGCCAGGGCTGCAGTATCTAATGGCTAGACTGGAGCTAGAGGACCCACTAATAAAATGGCTTACCCCAACTGTGTTGGCAGCAGGCCTTAGTTTCTTGCCATGGGGGCCTCTCCACAGGTAACATGGCAGCTGTCTTCCCCAAGAACAAGTGATCCAGAAAGAGACGGAGCAAGCAGGAAGCCTCAACGTCCTTTTGTGACCCTGCCTTGGAAGTGACACACCATCACATCTGCCGTATACTATTGGTCACACAGACCAATCCGAATGCATACGAGAGGAGATTACATAAGGTGTATCAGGGGGCAGAGATTATTGAGGGCCATCTTGGAGATGGGCTATCTCAGTACTTTTCACATACCATCTCACCTCATCCAAACAAAACTAGCCGGTAGAGGCCATTATTATCCCCTTTTACAAATGAGCTGATTAAGGCTCAGAGAGGTTAAGTGACTTCCCAAGGTCTCCCCATCAATGGCTGCCAGACCTCCAAGGTTACACTGACAACCATACCACACCACACCACTCCAACAGGCATTCTTCTGATCCATTCTCTTGACTCAGGCGTTTTTCAGCTGCTACCTCTTCATCAGAAAACGTAACATTCATTCCTGACTTGTTGAAAAAATATTTTTGAGCTAGAAATAGAAAGTACTTCCTTAACACCATCAAAGGCAACTCACAACAGCAGCAAACATCATACTTAACTGTCAAACATTAGACATAGTCTCATTAAAATCAGGAACAAAAGTCTGCAATTACTACATTTCTTTAATGCAGGGACATCTGATTAGTGCGTACAATAAAATAGAAATAAGAAGTAGTACTATTGGAAAGGAGAGAAAATTATGATTAGGAAATGTCAGAGAATCAACTGGAAACAGCAGTATTAATAAGTAATAAGCAAAAGGCTGGATCTAAGATACACACGTCAAAGCAGTAGCTTTCCTGTAGCTCAGCAATAACTAGAGACAAGACACAACGAATTCCCTCATCCCCTGGCCCTTTTGTGCGGCCCTGGAGCCAGGGACCAATGCCTATTCTGTGACCAGGCATGTGTGCCTTTTTCTGGCCCATGTGCAGGGCAGGGCGGCGGAATGTATCCAGGGGAAGGACTGGGAGGGCTGACTGCTGCAAAGGAAGCCTGTAGGCTACAAGTTTTCTGCGTGGCTCCAGCACTGCCTAACTCCCTGAGGAAGGACAGGCAAGACCACTCCTGCCATGTTAGCTTTTCCTTTCTAGATGAAAATAAAGGACGGAACATAGGATGCTGGCAGGGGGTTGAACAGTGCCTCACCATAAAGAAGCTGAACAGAGTGGAAGGCACCCCGGTTTTTAAATCCAGAAGTTGGGTGCTGGCTCTGCACATGCACCTCTCCAATCCCCACTTTCTTTACTAAAGGGAGGAATTGCCTACCTCCCAAGAATTGTGGGGAGAATGAAGTATGATAAGAAGTAAGAAAGTGCTTTTGTTATAATGTACCCCGCGAATCACAGAAGGACGCCTCAAGAAGTCGAATTAAAGCGTCACATTTATTACAATCTGGGACTATGAGGAGCCATTCCCCAAATCTCATAGTAACAAGATGGTCGCAGCTCCAGAGTTATATAGGCAAAAAATCACAAAGGTATTGATTACACCCAGGGTTTGGAATGAGGAACCTGGCTCTCAAAAAAAGCAGATTACAGAAGCAGAATTAAGCATGTTAATTATAATTTTGGGTCTCGGGGTCACTGAATTGACAGAAATATATTATCTAGAGCCCTTGGGTAACCTGGATTAAACTTAGGCATGTTATCTAAATTACAGTTTTTGGGTCTAGAGCCCTCTGACCTTGGGATAACTGTATTGTCCTTCCCAGGTAAAGGAAAAATGTGCTTTCTAAGACCATTATGACCACAACCCATGGGATATTCACATTACAATCAATAAGGTATTTAATCGAATGGGATGATTTATATAATTCAGAAAATCAGAATAACCTGTCCATTGTTAAACAAAGCAAATAGGTACATAAGCCAAACAGCAGGGTTAAAGGTAAACTATAGTTTCTACCTGAGATGATTGCTACCATACTTCACTTTGGGAAGTAAAGTACAATGGGAAGAGAGCATGACTGCTGGCATTGATGAGGGCTCTGAGCCAGCCTGCTGACAAAGCCACATGCTGTGCCAGTAGCCTGAGGTCCCAGGGTGCATTTGACGCAGCTGTAATGCTACACTGAGGTCCTGCACAGGCCTCACGCTTTGGTGTACTGACCATACTGAGTTGCTTCAAACTTCTGTTGACTCATGCAGGCAGCTGGGCACAGGCACAGGAATGCACGTATCTTTCAAGTTATCTGGGCCCAGTTTCCTAACCCATAGGTGGCTTTGTTTATATAGCCACTTCTACTTTGAGGTCCCAGGGTCAAAGGGACAGCATTTTTTTAAGTATCATCTTCCTTTCCAACAAGGAGATGATAGCACTCCTCTTGGAGCCTCAGGACAATGTCTCATGCCCAGCAGGGAGTGGGTGTGGCGCAAGAGAGCCAGCCACCCACAGGAGGTCCCAGGGGCAGAGGCAGCTCCGGAAGGGCCTGGGGCAGGAGGAGTGGGCAACCACAGTGTGGGAAGGGGAGCAAGGGCAGAGGAAGAGACGCCTCAGCCTTCCTTGGAGCAGGAAGGGGAACAGGCAGCAACCAGGGAAACACAGGGCAGGTCAGGGAGTGAGGATGGGACAGGCGCGAGGGTGAGGCTCTGGGAACAGGGCCCCCAAATGATCTCTCAGCATCTTATGTGTCTGATGGTGCCTTGATGAAATTAACTAGGATTTCCTAGGTGAAGCTGTTTTCACCTGACCTTGCCCCACTGTGTTGAAAAATATGGAAATGCTGCAATGGCTCACCTCAAGTATCAAGTTCTCTCTGCTTAAGAGGAGCCATTCCCCCAGTAGACTGGAAAGCATACTGGGCTGTGTGGGCACATGCATGCTGATGGGGAGGGTTTGCTTAGGAAATGGGCTGGCAGTTCCCCACATTCCCAAGATGGCAGCAAAGGCCTGCACCCACAGGCGGGTGGGATGGGCAGCTGCAGGGTACAGCCCCAGTTCCCCTACAGGCTCTGGGCTAAGAGATGCTTACGTGTGCCTCCGGTGACTCCTGGCTCTGTCTGCCTGGGGCCATAGGATCTTGTCGTGGTCCTGTGGGGAACTGTGGGGAAAGCCTGCTCTGAGCTCCCAGGCCTTGACTGCAGCTCCAGCCCATGGATTAAAGCCTGGCTGTCCCTGGAAGTCTGCCCAGCCCACTTTCTGAAGCATAGCATCTAAACATGACACTCAGCTGGCTGCTGAGAGCTAAGAAACCACTTAAGTATGAAGACTCCTGGGTGCAAACTGTGCATGTCCCCAGCTGAGCTCATCCTGCCTGCCCCTAAGTCTGGCTTCTTTCTTCAGCCTCACCTCCCTCTACAGCAGCGGTTCTCAACCTGTGGGTCGCCAACCTGTGGGTCGCGACCCCTTTTGGGGTTGAACTACCCTTTCACAGGGGTCGCCTAAGACCATCGGAAAACACATATATCATTACATATTGTTTTTGTGATTAATCACTATGCTTTAATTATGTTCAATTTGTAACAATGAAAATACATCCTGCATATCAGATATTTACATTACGATTCATAACAGTAGCAAAATTACAGTTATGAAGTAGCAAGGAAAATAATTTTATGGTTGGGAGTCACCACAACATGAGGAACTGTATTAAAGGGTCGCGGCATTAGGAAGGTTGAGAACCACTGCTCTACACCATGTTTCTCTCTGCCTCTGAATGTCTCTGGTCTCTCTGTCCAGACCTCTCCTTCATTATAGTTCTATCTCTTTCCATCTCTCTGCAAGCCTCTTTCTCCATATTTCTGTCTCCCCCTCTCCTGCCTCTCCCTCTGTGTATGTCTCTATTTCTCTTTATCTTATGTATGTTTCTCTCTCTCTCTTTTTCTGCCCCTCAGTCTTTCTGTTTCTCAGTGTCTCTCTAGATCTGCTCTCTCTCTCTCTCTCTTTCTCTCTCCTATCTCTTTGTCTCTTTCTGTTCTGCTCTTTCAGTCTTTGTCTTAAAAAAAAGAAA
>NW_006283136.1:985028-994104 GCF_000327345.1 Myotis davidii
TTTTTTAAGAGAGAGAGAGAGGACAGGGGCGGGGGAGAAACATCAATGTGAGAGCAAAACATAGATCGGCTGCCTCTTGCACACACAACCCAAGCAAAAATCAAGCCTCCAACCCAGCATGTGTGCCTCAACTGGGAATCTAAGCCCCAGCCCTTCGGTGCACTGGACGATGCCCAACCCACTGAGCCAAACCAGACTTTTTGATTCTCAGTCTCTCTCAGCCTCTCAGGGGCTTCACAGAACAGAGCGAGGCGAACTGCCGGGCTAGGTCCATGTGCCAGGTTGGAACAAGAGTTTTGTTGGGAATTTTCCCTTCTGGCCACATGAAGCCAGTGTCAGGGAGAGAAAGCCTGGAACAGCACGAGTTCTGGGCACGCAAAGCAAGGCTCCATCCACGCTCACTTCACAAACAAGAGCAAGGCCACCTCCTCTCACCCTAAGGAATAGCACAAAGGCAATGACATGCTGTCTCAGAGAATCCGTGAAGCCCTCTGAGGAGTCAGCATTCTTGTTGCTTGTATTCTTCGGTTCTTCCAAGCGGCAGGAAAGACCTTTAGAGACCAAAATGCTGGCAGGAAAACCACAGGTTTCTGCTTTCTCTGAGTAAATGGGAGGGAGTGGAGCTGGAGCTGAGGGATGGATAAAGAATTAATGAGAATATAACAGATAAAGCAATGCAAGGCCACAAAATCTGAAAGCCTTTGAAAGGACAGCTAGATCCAGAGTTTCTGACTATATACACCTGTGGCCAAGTTAAACTCCCTCTCCTCAAAATAATCATCCAGCAACCAATATATGAATCAGAGTAATAATAAGGGCCATTTTTCTTGGATCAGGGATATTATCAGCCACTCTTTTTATATTATATTAGTCAATCCTACCAAAAATCCTAAGTAAGTAGTCATCTCCCCATTTTACAGATGGAGAAACTGTGGCTCAGAGAGATTGAGTAACTTAACCCAAATCATACAGCTAGTGAGTAGAAGAGCTTAGGGTAGAACATAGGACTGTCAGACTTTAAGCCACTGGCTTGCCCCATTGTCACACCAAAGACAAATTTTTAGTCAACTGTAGTTGGTTCTTTTTATATCTGAGTGTTCCTTCTGTGAGTAGATCAGAACATAGAAACATTTGGGCATAATTGAGTATCAGATCAAGCTGACCTCCCTTCCCTATCTTCTAGGCAGCAGATGGGTCCTGAGCATGTCCGGGACCAGTGCTATTTCAATTAGTCAAGGTAGCAAAAGCCCCCATTGATATCTACGGAGTTTGGGAAAATATTTCACTTGCTTTCCCTTCATCTTGTCAGTGGTCAAAACAAAACCAACACATACACACACACACACACACACACACACACACACACACACACACTGAGAGCTTAAGAAAAATGTGTGCAAGAAAATTTACAATTCATAAAACTATAATTATTTTTATTTTATTTTAACTGGGATAAAGCTGACATTCTCATTATTGTGGCAGAAGGCTTTTCCCCACCAGATTAGGCCTCAAGGTCTAAGAAGTGAAGGGAGGGCTCTCTGGATACTTTCTTCCAAATGTAGCTCCTTCTCTGGTCAGCAGCGTTTAAGACATTTATTCATTCTATCTGTAGACTCGCATTACTTCCTTCCGTGGAGAGAAGAGTCCCATTCAGTCATTACTTCTACAGATTCAAGGGAAGCAAGAGTCACTTGAAGCATGCCAGGCAGGCACTGTGCTGTGCTGCACATGCTCAGGGGTATTTAAACCTCACAGGATGAGACTGTGGCTTCACATAAAAAAAGTTATGAGGTTTAAGGAAGTCAATACTCTGACTACACAACCCAGAGAAAACACACACCAAATGGATTTTGGCCCAATGGCCAATTTGGCAGTCTTTATTGATGACAAAGTTAATTCCATTCCATTCTGCACATATTTCCCAAGTTCCTACTGTGTGCCTGTGCTGAGTTAGACATTGAGGGTATAGATACAAATTAGCTATGCCCTCTGACCTAACATAGTGTACAGCTCTAGGAAGGGAGAACAACTAGTTATTCAAAAGGGAGGGTCATTAACAGTTAGCACATGATTTTTGGAGGGCCTACTAAGTACCAGGCATTCAGAATGAGAGATTCCTAAAAAGACTTTTTGGAGGGAAAAAGACTTGACTTTGGATGGTAAACATAATACAATACACAGATGATGTATTATAGAATTATATACCTGAAACCTGTATGATGTTATTAACCAATGTCATCCCAGTAAATACAAAAAAAAAAAAAATTAAGAAGGGTTTTTTGAAGGAAGTCTGATGGCAAATTTGACTTTCTTTTTTCATCAAATAAACCAGATTCAATTCAATCTCATGGACAAGTTCCTATCATTTAGAGATTATTAAATATGATTTTAAATGCTTTTTCATTTTAATGTTTAATGTTTTTCCTGCTTGACTCTAAGCTTCATGCAGGCTGGGCTACAGATATGCCTTGTGCACAGTGTTTCGGAAGTCTGATGGCAAATTTGACTTTCTTTTTTCATCAAATAAACCAGATTCAATTCAATCTCATGGACAAGTTCCTATCATTTAGAGATTATTAAATATGATTTTAAATGCTTTTTCATTTTAATGTTTAATGTTTTTCCTGCTTGACTCTAAGCTTCATGCAGGCTGGGCTACAGATATGCCTTGTGCACAGTGTTTCTCCAATAGTGAGTAGTCAAGACAATCATGAACCTGGGGAATCTTCGATGCTGTGGAGGTGGACCATGAAATGGAGAAAGGATGAGGAATGAAATGTATGCTCACAGATTATCCTACAAGACACAGTGACATAGATTTTCTAAGAGAAATAGCAAACTTCTCCCTGCCATCCCCTCTACCCCTCCAAACACTCGCAGAGTCGATTAAGGACATAGGATGAATTGTGGGCTTCAAACTCCCAAGGCTCACTGAACTTGCCATGGTTTTTAAGCTTTGAACCATCCAATGACAGATACCTTGGTTGGCTCTCTCAATACCCACTTCAATCTGCTTTCTCTTGTCATCTTCACCATAGAGTCTGGAAAACTAAAAACTTAATTTGCCAGCCTCCTCATATCATGTGGCCATCCTGAGCTGGATGAGATGGGGCCAGTGGGAGGTTGGTGGAAGTCCCTGGAAAGGACTTCTCTTCAAAAATATAAAGTCAAATATCACAAGGAGAAAGCTTTGCTGTTTTGTCCTTCAGGCTGCCCCTCCTTCCTGCTTGGAATGAGGACTGGAGGTGCAGCAGCCATGTTGCCACCATGAGTTTGAAAGCCACCCACCAAGCAAGCCAGGGAGGGAGATAGCAAGAACCTGAGTCCTGAGAGGTCCACACCAGATCTAGGCTGCTCACGCCTGGACGTCTTATCATAGATCCCCTCATAGCTCAAGCTGCTTGAGTTGGACTTCTGTTGCTTGTATCCAAGCACCAGCTTAATACATACAAAACTGGCACTTTTGAGTACTTTCCAGGTGCCAGAGGCTTTACATTTATCAGCCACCATATCAAGAGGCACAGATAGCTAACATTCATGGAGCATTTACTTTGCCAGATACTATCCGAGTTATTTACAAGTATCAAATCCTTACTTCCCGCTTCAATCCCATTTTACAGATGAAGAAACAGACTTGGAGAGGCTATGGAGCTTGCACGCGTCTGGTAAAGGGCATTGCTGCTGGCGGTGCTCTTCCACACCCCTCTCTCCATGACATCTCCTTCCAATCGCTTTAAGGAAGTCATTCTCAAGGGTGTCCCCCAGACCTGCAGTATCAGCATCTCCTGGGAACGTGTTAGAAATGCAGTTCTCAATCCCTACCTCACACCCACTGAGTCAGAAACTCCAGGAGTGAGGCCAGCACTCCGTTAACAGCCCTAAAGAGGATGCTGATGTGTGTTAGGCCTGAGACCCGCTGCTTCAACATATAGCGCCTCTGCTGTGCTCTTCGGGACATTGCTTGTTGCAGCTCTTGTCAAACTCCTCCTTAGGTTCCAAACCTTCGAGTCCTTGTATATTACTGCAGTAGTCTTTATGCATGAAGAAAGGATTATTTGTTGTGATGCCCCCAAGTCCACCTTGGGCCTCAGGTCCATAGCCACCTAAACTCTATGGTGTCTCAAGATCCTATCCGTACAATGTCAGGAACAAGTTTTTATAACTGAGGCAGCCCAGCCCAGCCCTACCCAAGGCTGGAACAGTTTATTTGCTATTCCACTCTCTCTAATCTCTTTCCATACATGCTAAAGCAACTTCCAGATTCTGCCTTCGGAAGCCACACCTAGAGCTCCCATTTTCATTTCAGTTCCATCTTTAGCCCAGGTGGTCTCTACGGTCTCTGAGTTAGGGCCTAAAGCAGTGATGGTGAACCTTTTGAGTTCGGCGTGTCAGCTGTTTGAAAAACCCTAACTTAACTCTGGTGCCATGTCACATATAGAAATCTTTTGATATTTGCAAGCATAGTAAAACAAAGACTTATATTTTTGATATTTATTTTATATATTTAAATGCCATTTAACAAAGAAAAATCAACCAGAAAAATGAGTTTGCGTGTCACCTCTGACACGTGTGTCATGGTTCGCCATCACTGGCCTAGAGCAACACTGGCATTTCTAATTTCCAGGTTCTGTGAATTTTTTTTCACGGATTCCAAGATAGAAGGAGACTTCAGGACTCTAATTTTACTGGAAAGCTGAGGCCACGGGAGTAAAAGTGATAGGTGTGTGTTCATTAGTGAGTTGGTGGAAGAATGGGGTAGAGCCAAATCTGCAAAACTGGATGCTGCCTCTTTGACATCCAAGAGCAATGTCATGCCAGCAGCTCAACATATACATCTACTGGTTGTTTGTGGGGGAAGTAGGCCCCAGAAGCGCCATCTCCTATTGGAGAGTGATCAAGATCAAACCCTGGACTAACCCACACTTACTGATGCTCTCACAAGGGTGGAGAGAAATCTCAGGCCAGTGGAATGGAAAGGAGAGAAGACAGGGCTACTGGCCTGGTTAGGAAGAGACCAAGAGATTTTCTGCAGCAACAAAGATTTCCTTTGGGTGTAAACCAGTCTAGGTTTGAGCTGTCATGGCGGGATGCTAAGGGGATATTTATTATGTTGATGGGCTTAGGAAGAGAAAACCGGGGGCCATAAGTAAAGGAACCTTTAAGGACAAATGAGAATGATTTTTTTTGTTGGCTTCCCCCTCCCCCACAAGGCCACTGGAAAGACAAATGTAGGCACTTCCAGAATGGCTACTGCCACATTCCCTTAGCACAAGGTCCCATTTCTCAAGGTAACAAGGGCAAAGGGACACCACTCCCCCAAGGTGAGTCCCAGCAGAGAGCCTCTGTCTGCTTTGGAGGGTGGCTCAACAGGAGCCAAGGTAATTTATTTTAATGGTGCCATATCCAGCGTAATTTTAAAGTGAAATGAACATCAGAACCCTTGTTTCCGGGTAGGTTATCTAATGACGTCTCCTGGCATTCACAGGCAGCCAATTTCTTCCTAAGGAATTTCCACTAATCTCTTCTCCAGGAATAGACCTTGGCTCCCAAGGCAGCGTCAGCAAGTTCAAGGCATAGCTTGACACGAGCCCTAATATCGCCAAAGGAAAATACCCCAGCTGTAGGCAGTGGACTGAGATTTGCAGCACCTTCTCCGCGTCCCCAAACCAGGATGGTTGCAGTGGTCTGTGAGCTTTGGAGTCCTCCCTGCTTCAGGTACATGGGGATGAGAGGTCTGAGGGAGAAGGAGGTAACAGTAAGGGAGAGCAGAAGAACATGTACATGTGATAAGCCTTAGCCGCTCTCTGACCTATTTCTCCTTCCTTATCCACCCTGTCTGTGGCAGCTTTCCCACCTCATCTGCCCTTCATCTTTATGCCAAAGAGATTTAAGCTATTTGGGGTGAAATAGAATTGGTTTCCAGGCTCTGATTCTCCCTGGGAATGATCTTGAACCAAATAGAAAATATAATTTATAAAATATCCCATTCAGATTTACTTCAAAATAATATAGAAAGGGAATATGATGGGGTTATAGATGACACAGGACTGCCTCTGAATTTATAATTATTAAAGCTGGGTGATGGCATTTTCACAATAGCTAAAAGGTGGACGCAACCCAATGTCCATCGACAGATGAATGGACCAAAAAATGTGGTATATACATGCAATGGATTATTATTTAGCCTTAGAAAGAAAATCCTGACATGCTACAACATGGATGAACCTTGAGAACATTATTCTGAGTGAAATAAGATAGTCACAAAAAGACAAATGCTGTATGATTCCATTTACAAGAGCCACCTAGAGTAGTCAAATTCACCAAGATAGAAAGTAGAATGGTGGTAGCCAGGGCCTGGGAGAGGGGGGGATGGGGAGTTGTTGTTTGATGGGTAAACAGTTTCAGTTTTGCAAAATGAAAAGAGTTCTTGAGATTGGTTGTAGAACAATATGAATCCCTCAATACTACTCAACTGTACACGGTAAATTTCATGTTATGTATATTTTACCACAGAGCTATGATCCCATGAGTGTTCATTATACTATTCTGTCTACTTCTGAATGCATTTGGAATTTTCTATAATAAAAAGCTAAATATATGTTCTGCACACAAAACTATAAAATCATTTTATAATAAACTTAAAAATAAATGTGCAAAGTCTAGATTTAAAATACCATAAAACTTTACTAAATGATATAAGAAGAGCTCTTGAATAAATGGTGATCTTGTTCCTGGATGGGAAGGCAAAATCCTGGAGTGATGTCCATCTTCTCTATATTTATTATAAATTTAGTTCAATCCTTTCCAAGACGACAACAAAGAGCTATTCTAAGGAACAACAGGCTGATCACAATATTTATCAGGAAAAGGAAATGCATAGGAAGAGCCAAGGCAAATTTGGAAAAAAGAAACAAACAGGGAAGATCTGCCTTACTAGGGAGCAAATTTCACTTGAAAGCTATGGTAATTAAGACTCTGAGGTAGTGGCACAGAAATACACACACACACACACACAAAAAAAAAAAAACACCAGAAAACTGAATGGAGAGTGACAAAGTGGAGTCTGGGATGACAGCAACTTAATGTGTCTACTTTCCTTCCACATACAACACCAGCTTCTACCTCCCCACTAATTGTAAGCCAACTAGCTGCTGAGGCCCTGGTGGAAAGAGATCGGATAGTTAAAATGGGGTTTTCTCCCCTTCAGAGAGTCCAGATGAGATTCTGAAGGAAACGCAACTCTGGCCACATGTGCACATCCAAGTCTCTTGGCCCCTGGAAAGCTAAGAAGGAACTGAACAGGTGAGCAGAGGATGCTACACCTTTGGGGCTCTGAGACCCGGGAGCAGAGAGTTCCTCCTGCTGCCTCAACAGGAGACTGCCTAGCTGCCTGTCTGCTCTGACCACCTCTTCCACAACCATGTCAGTTTCCTAGCGACTGCGATCAGGCAAAGAAAGGAAACAACACACCCAAGAGGCTGGTAGCCACAAGGGGAGGAACGTACGGAACATCCAGAACAGGCTTCCAGAGAGTCACCAGAGAAGACACGACAACAACAACAAAAGCCCAATATAAATGCCCTGAAACTAAAACACGTGCTATTTTAACCAAGAAATGAAATGGATGATTTCAGGGAAAAGATAGAGATGAGACTCAGATTAGTGTCTTGGCAGCTAAGTATGAGAAATACCACAGAGAAAAATACAAAGAAATTGAAATCACGAAAGACTATATGATATTCTGAAGGCAGATCTGGGAGACCTAATATGGGACTAATAGAGTTCCAGAGGAGAAAAAGGCCAAAAAAAGACAGTGGAATAATATCTACAGGCTCCTGGGATCAAGAATTACAGCCCAGTTGTCCTATACTTAGCCAGGTTGTCATTCACTCACCGGAGTTGTTAAAAAATTATTATTTTGCATATATGCAAGGATTCAAAATTTATAATCCTTGCAGATATGCAAGGATTAAAAAATGACAGCACTCTCTGAAGAAAATATCAAATGAATTATCAACAGAGAACAAGAGAGGAATCAGGGGTGAGCAATAAATCATGTTTAACACTACATACATATACACACGTATCTATCTATACATGCTTACATTTATACACATGTGTATATATATGTATATGCATATATAGTTCACTGTAAATGGATAATGACAGACTGCCTGGAAATATGTTTTGCTGAATAAGGATTCTTAAAATAGAAGTGAAATACTGCAAAGGAAATTCTAATAAGATCTAGAAATAAAAGTACTATGCAATTTCAGCAAAACCTAGGAGTTGGGGTCAGGGCATGCAGAGTAAAATATTCCCAAAGGCCCTTGAGGCAAGAGAAAGTAAAAATATTCTAACTAGCTCATTGGCAGAGGGAAGCAGCTCCTAAAAGGGAGAAATGGTAAGGGAACAGAGTAAGTGGGAGAAATAACATCTCATTTTCCTGTGATAGTAAAAAGGTAGTTTGATTATGAGCACCAGAAATAAGGGGGAGATAACTATTAATTGGATGGAAAAACTGCAGGGGACTCCCACGTTGACACGGATGTGAAGGAACAGCCATTTGAGCAAGCTAGCAAAATTAAGGAGAAAAAAAAGTTCATAAGGCAGACCAGAAGAAATCAAATCAAATACAATCGTTGTTACGCCATGTGTGATGAACTAAATTCTTTATTTAAAAGACAGACTCTATAGATCGGGCTAAAAAACCCAAAAATCTATCTTCATACTGTCTAAAGAAATATATATACCTTCAACAAAGTGATAAAGAAAAGTTAAAAGTCCAGGAAAAGATCCAGGTAGGAAATGTTACTACCTGGTAAAAGTGACATTTCACATCACCAGGGAATAGATGGATATTTTATAAAGAGTATTGGGACAATTATATATATACTAGAGGCCCAGTGCATAAAAATTTGTGCACTCGGGGGGGAGGGGGGTCCCTCAGCCCGGCCTGTGCCCTCTCGCAGTCTGGGACCCCTCGGGAGATAACGAACTGCTGGCTTAGGCCTGCTCCCGGGTGGCAAAGGGCAGGCCCAATCCCTAGGTGCAGCCCCTGGTCGGGCTCAGAGCA
>NW_006283136.1:994553-997741 GCF_000327345.1 Myotis davidii
CCAACAGGCTGCTGCTGAAAGTAGGTTTCTGGCCTTTGCTTACAATGTTGCGATCCTTCTGGCTGAAGCCTGGCGGACTAATGCAGGTTTCTGGGGTTTTGTTTAGCTTCTATATTTGTTACATAGTTGCTTAGAGTTGCAGCTCAGAGGCCTGCAGCGGCAGGTGGGGAACATTGGAGTCCTCCGTCACTGAAGCAAGCAAGCCTCATGTTAGTTTCAAGTTGCCTGGCTGCCGGCTACCATCTTGGCTGGCAGTTAATTTGCATATCTCCCTGATTAGCCAATGGGAAGGGTAGCGGTCATACACCAATTACCATGTTTCTCTTTTATTAGATAGGATATTTGGAAAAATTCGAATTTGTATCAAAAAAGAAAATATCTATAGCAAGCTAGGCACCCTCAAGAAAATCAAAAGGCTAAGTGAAATAGGCCGATCTGAGAGGGACAGATATCACATGATCTCACTTATTTGTGGAATCTAATGAACAAAATGAATTGACCAAAAAAGTAGAACCCGGGGTATGGAGACATGGAACAGACTGACATATGCCTATATGGGGGTGGGGGATGGGGAGAGATAAACTAAGGAACTTAGGAGTTTGCATGCATAGCCCATGGACTCGAACAATAGGTTGGTGAAGACCTGGGGGTGAGGGTGGGGGGGTGGTAAAAGGTTGGGCAGGGGAGTGGACTGGGTGACATGTGTGATATGGTCAACAATAAAATAAAATAAAAATAAAAACATTTAATAAAAAGAAAATCAAAAGGCAAGCAACAGATTCAGAGAAAATATTTACAACATGTTACTCATAATAGACAAAGAGTTAATATCCAGAATTTGTAAATATATCCACCAAATCAGTAACAAAGAGGCAAATTACCCAAATGCAGCAACAGGCAGAGGATATGTATGTGTCACCAAAGAGGAAAGCCAAGTGGTCAATAAACCCATAAAATGGGTTTCAATCTTTCTTAAAGAACATGAGGAAACGCACATTAATATAATACAATATCATTTTTCTGTCATCAGATTGATCAAAGTGTTCAAAATTGATAACATCAAGTAATGTCAAGGGTTTGGGAGAGTGTGAATACAGTCTCTTTGGAAGTCAATTTGACAATATCTGATATAATTTTTTGTAACTTGAATCTATTAGAATTTTTTAAAGTGCATTTCTTTTGACTCAAAAGTTCTACTTTTTCATCTTTATTCTAGAAGGCACATGTGTGCAAGGAGGCACATTCATAGCAAAACATTGAGAGTCATGTAAATGCCCATCAATAAGGGAATGGTTATATAAGCTGTGGCCCACCCAAACTGAGGAATCTTACAGCGATTAGAAAGAATGAGGTACCATATAGCTAATGGATATAAAAATGAAGAGATATCTTTGACACATTGTTAAATGAAAGAAGCAGGCTGCAGAATAATTTATATATTACTTTTGTAAAAAACAAAACTATGTTTTACTTTGATTGTATAGGTATGTAAATGGGAAGGGGACTGGGGTTGAGATAAGCAAAAGGAATTTTAGTTTTATCTGAATTACGTGTTTTACAATAAAAATGTAATCATACATGGTCTATGTTGAATTAAAATATATGTTTAACCCATAACAAGAGGAAAGACCTTCATGCTTTGAAGGTCAAATGTGTCCATTAATCCATTCATAAATTCCTACTGTAGACCAGTTGCTATTCGGGAGAAGAAAATGAATCATAAACAGCTGAGTCCTGGAGGCATTCTCTGTCCCACAGGGAAGATAAGACTTGTAAACCAGTAAGTGAAATGTGTCAGCAAAATATGATCTAAGCCACAGGAGGCATACAAACAAATGCTGAGGGAGTTCTGAGCCGAAGATTACTTCCTGGGGAGGGAAGAGGATAGGAGAAAGAAGCAAGAAATGCTTCATGGAGAAAGCAGCTTGTGTGTGTGTGTGTGTGTTTGTGTGTGTGTGTGTGTGTGTGTGTGTACAAGTGCCCAAATACACGTATGTTGACAGATGTTGGGAAGGAGTGGCCAGAGGGCTAGTCAAGAAAGACCCTCAGTGGGGAACCTATGTATAAACTGCAGATGAGAGAAGAATTTGGGCAGAGGGGAGAGAACCTGAGTTAAGTAACTTAAGGGTGGGAGGGTGGGTAGGGGAGAATAATCTAGAAAAGGAAACCAAGGCCAAAGTGGTCATTTATTGAGCTAACATTTCCTGAGCATCAACAAATTTCACTATCTAATGGGGAGTGGGCTGTCTGGGGCAAACTGTTTTTAAAATAATCGCAATATCACATGCATGCTTGATTCGGGGAGCCACTGAGGTTTTTGAGGAGAGGAGTGATGCAGTCAGTTTAGGAATCTCACCATGGCACTGTGTGGGGCGGATTATGACAGGTCCTTACAATGGTCTGGAGCAGAGGTAGTCAGAGCCCACATGGGGAGTGACAGGGAGAAGGAAGAGGAAAGAACAGATCTGAGCTATACTATGAAGGCAGAATTCTCAGGATTTAGTGAGTCTGGTTTTCAATACGTTGCCTCGAAAGGATTTGGGGCCACTCAAGCAGAGGTGTGTTGTTGGATCAAAGGAACTCAGGAGGCCAGCTGGCTGGAGATAGCAGATTTAGGAATCCTCATTTCTGGGTGGAGGACAAAGCATCTGAGAGATCTGTCAAGAACAGCAATTTTAAAAAACTTACTAATTCCACAAATACTACAAAATGCAGAAAATGATATTATTTTCTTAATTTATTGCCTGGAAAATCTCTATAATACTGTTTCCTGTTGGGACCCTGACTAGTTATCACTCCCTTCTCTCCAGCAAACACTTCTCTTCCCCTCCCCTGCCCCAAGACTCTCTTCCTCACCCCACCCCCAGCTCATCCATCCTCCAGGCCTCCGCTGACACTCTCTCCCTGCCTGACCGGCCTAAGCAAAGCCTGACCATTCTTCCGGGCCCAGGCCATCCACCCTCCTCCCCAGTCAGAGTGGTGCTCAGGGAGCCCTGGGAGGTGAGTGGATGCTGGGATAGTATTTGAGCAGTGTCTGCTTTCAGAAGCTCTAGGGAAGAGGGAGGGCTTCTGAAGATATCGATTTCATAATTAACCCTCAGAGAAGGAGGGTCTTTACAACATCTTTCCTGGAGAAAGACTCACTATTTATCCAGCACTTAGGGAGACCCTGTCAAAATGAGAGCGGT
>NW_006283136.1:997839-1014925 GCF_000327345.1 Myotis davidii
CAAATCAGTTCCAGCCACAGTGCCCCAGGGACTCTGCAGGGAGGCAGGGCGCGAGAACACATGGACTCTGTCTAGGAGGAGAAAGTCATGTCAGACCTAGAGAAAGGGACTTCTGGGAAACAGAGGGGGGGAACAGCATCAATCCCAAGGGGAGCAGAGACCAGGGTTTCTTTTCCCCGTCTCCATGAAATACCTCTTGCAGGAGGTAATGGGAAATAGCCTCTCTGGTAAATGGGAGAAAGTCATGGACGGACACACACACACACACACACACACACACACACCTTTACGGAAAAAGAAGGCTGGGGAAGAGAGGGACCCCAGGCCTTTTGTTGCAGAGGGCAAAACAGCCTGGGGGGCTTGCTGGCTGCCCAGGCAGGAGATAGGCAGAGATGCATGTGGGGCCATGAATATTTCTGGGGTGAAAAAAATGGGGCAGGATTTTGGCCCAAGAGGGTGTTCTTATTCCTGAGAGTGTAGGAAATCTGCTTAGCATTGGAGGAGCTTCATGAAAAAATACGACTCTCTGCTGTGACTTTCTGAGACTTAACGCGGAAAAAATGCAGAGGCTTTCAAACCAGAAAAGTACCGGATTCTTGGGAATTGCTTTCACTGGTTGATTTGAAATTCAGATACATTTTTATCTCCTTCATAACACTGGAAAGGTATGCCTGTCTAGATGGAAGGAAGTGATTGATTACCTCTGGACTTTCCACATCTGAGTGTGCAGGGAGGGGCCATGGCAGTGGGGGTAGGTAATAGTCAGTGAAACATAATAGTAAACATTAGTGGAAAGAGCACTGACCACAGGCAGTGAATCTGTGATTTAGCCCAGGCTCCCCCGCTAATATAGTTGTGACTTTAGGCAAGTCAGTTTCCTATTCCGAACTGCAGCGTTCTCGTCTATAAATGAGTTAATTGGAACAGATGAGCTTTACTGTCTCCTTCAGTTGTAAAAAATTCTATGATTCTCATAAAACATTCACAGGCCATTGAGAGCATAAACCGCTTTTCAGTCCTCCAATTAGGCCAGTTTATTCTCCTTTGAGCAGCACGGGCACCCACACACAGGATCGAGGTACTTGGGCTCTTATCTTGACTTTGCCTCTTCCCATGTGTCAGAATATCTCTCTGAAACACAGTCACTTCCCCAAGGCTCACAAGGTCAGACCTGATCTCTCATTCCACAGACATAAGCTTGTGGTACAAAACCAAAAAGGTCTTGGATCTCATGTGTCAGTTCCAGCTGAGGAGACAGGTGTGGTTGAGCCTTCTCTTCTGGCCGTCCTTTCACAAATAAACGTTAGTCTATCATATATCCTGACTTAAAATCCACCACAAAACCTAATCCCCTGGGACTTAAATGGAACATAAATGCACAGCAGGTGAGAGTATCTTGGGGTTTCCTACATTTAGGTTTCCATTACCCCCTTACCCTGGTTCTCAGTCCCTGATACTCTTCTCTCTGGGTGGCTCAATATTGCCAGACCACTCATGGGCCATTGGAGGAAAAGACCCATCTCCTGGGAGGTTTCTATGACCCTGAATCTTGGAACCAAAACATCTCCCCATTGGGTCTCAAGTCCTCAGACTGCTTCCAGCCCACCCTTCCTGCTATGCTAATTTATTGGTAACAGAAATTCCTTAAACACAGAAGCTGGAAAGAAGTTGTGCTTTCACAAGGAAACAGGTAGAACAGGTAAGGTCTGAAGACAAGGTCTCATAGCACTAGTTTTGGGTCAGGCAAACCCAGATTTAATTCTCAGTGGATTAATTTCTAGCTGGGTGACTTTCAGTAAGTTCCTTAACCTCTCTGAAACCTCTGTTCCCTACTCTATGAATACCTACCTCTTAGAATGGCCATAAGGTTTTTACGTAAAACAACAGTCTTCTTATCGGTGAGAAGCTCTCCAGTTGCTGGTGGGAGTGGGCTGCTTGTGATGTCACAGAAAAGGACTTTATTGAGACTCCATGGGAGAATGGGTGGCATTTATTTGCATGAAGTTGAATACCTGAGTTTCCAAGGTTCCATTTCCCTTTGTCCGGCCAAGGGAAAACGTCTCACTTTGTCTCAGCAGAGCTAGGATTAAAGCCGTTGCCCAGAGTTTCCATTCCATGTTTGGGGCGTAGTCTAGTCCAGCATCAGGCCGGCGTGGGTTCCCTGCTCAGTCCATTGTGTGTGGGGTGTGCATGGCCATGGGCCACACAGCTTCTAGGAACACAGGTGAATGCAAGAGAGCCACAAGAGGCAACAACCAAAAGAGCCAAGAGAGAGAACTCCTTTGTCTGGGGGATTATGTGTTCCCAAATCTTCCTGGGCTTGCTTTGGTTCTATCCCTTCTAGCCAATGACTTATGTTCCCAGGTTTGACTGGCAGGCACCTTCCCTACATCACCCTGACTTTACTGAGCATGCTCCCTTTTTCCCTTTGTTCAGTCCCTTCCCCCAGTAATCTGCAGGGGATGGACCGGTGGTTCCCTGGGGAGTGTAATGTTGCAGCTTCCTAGTGAAGCTGCCCAAATGACCTTATTTATGATGTCTGGCCTTCCTTCTCCTACTTTCCTATTATTAATAACTAATTACAATTAAAGTGTGTTAACAGTAACACACTCAGTTCAATGACTCACAAGTATCAGGAAACATTTTAGTTTCTTGTCCTCCTTTTTCCTTTCACAAAATATTGGGAGAAAGTGCAAAGTGGACAACTGTAAGTTTGGTAGCATCATGGGCTCATCATATCAGCCTATCATTACTCCTCAATCTTTCATTCTCTCTGCTCTGGTCACACTGAACCACTCTCCCATCCTCAAGGCACACCCTACACTGTGCCTTTGCTTTCACAAGTCTCTGCAATGTCCTCATGCCTAAGTATTTCTCGTTTTTCAAGGTCCAGTCAAATGCCATGTTATGCGAGAAGCATTCCATGACTTCTAACTGGAAATCAACACCGCTTCTTCTGCGTTACCACAGTGCTTTGACAGTCTCACTCGTCATTTTCCCCTTTTATTATAAAGAAGTAAGAGTGTTGCCCTGCCCCCACCACCAGGAGGCTGTGAATGACATGACATATATTTTACTGGTTTCCTGGAAACCTTCAGGAGAGTGGCCTGTAGAGAACAGAAACTCAGAAAACATTTTTGATTGAATAAATGAATAAGATGTATTTATTTGAGCTATAAGATAAACTGTAGCTCTTCAGAAAAGGGAACAGAAGGGAAAGGGCAATTAACACTATTTGCATGCATATTGTGTGAGCTGGATATTGAAGTCCCCCATTTACAGAGGTGGAAAATGAAGCTCACGGAAACTGAGTAATAAAGCTGTATAATCATTAACGGGCACGGCTATGGGCTGGGCACTGTTCCCAGTGCTTCGCATGCATCGTTTCATTTAATACTCACAGCAACCCTTGTGAAGTAGCGTTATCCTCATAGGTGAAGAAACTGAGGCTCAAAGGAGTTTGTAGGTAATCCAAATTTACAAAGTTCATCTGGGAGGTGGGGATTATAAATTTATACACTATACCTCAAATGTGCATAATAAGTGGGTTATTTTCTTTTTTTTTTCTTTTTTCTTTTTTTTAAAATATATTTTATTGATTTTTCACAGAGAGGAAAGGAGAGGGATAGAGAAGTTAGAAACATCGATGAGAGAGAAACATCAATTCAGCTGCCTCCTGCACACTCCCCATAGTGAATGTGCCTGCAACCAAGGTACATGCCCTTGACTGGAATCGAACCCGGGACCCCTGAGTCCGCAGTCCGACACTCTATCCACTGAGCCAAACCGGTCAGGGCAAGTGGGTTATTTTCAATAACTAATTACTTTGTTCTCTGAGACTCCCAAAACAAAACAACACAACTTGCTAAGTCAAAGATCTCAGAGGTGTTTTTATTGGGGGGTGGGGATGGGGAGGGGAGGGCAGGGGGTGGAAGTAAAAGTTGTTTTTGTTTTGTTTCCAATTATCTGTTTCTTTTGAACAAGTATGTGTATAATTCATGACTCAAACTCCTTACCAGATTTTGCCCCCTCTTAAATTTTGCCTCTCGTCCACCCTGACAATAAATGCTGGCTCTCCTCCCCTCTAGGTCCTCACTGCCCGAAGTGGAGGAGTTTCTCATGTGCCTGCTCATGGGTCCTATTCACACCTGAGCCTAAAGTGAAGTCCATGCCACAGAAGCTTCTCGTCTCTTCTCTTGGCCTGGTTAGGCTCTGTTGGGGCTCAGCGAGGGCCTGGTGTTCCCTCCTTCTCTCCTTCCTGCTGCTGGCTCAGCGGCACCCCAGCTCTCACTAGTGCAGCAGACCTCGGTCTTGGCCTGTCCCTGGTGGTGTGGTCAACGTTTTTCACAGTCTCTGCTTCACGCTTCCCCTTGCCGGAGAGGCTCATGGCAGAACCACTGCCCTAGCCCTTACTGACTTTCTGCATTCCCCACTGAGGGCCCTCCCCACTGAGGCTGGGGGGCACCAAGCTGAGGGGTAGTCCCACCTCAGGTGCCCTCTTTGCTCCATGAGCCCACCCAGGTCAGTGCGAGTCCTCTAAGGCAGTGGTTCTCAACCTGTGGGTCGTTCAACCCTTTCACAGGGGCCACCTAAGACCATCGGAAAACACATATATAATTACATATTGTTTTTGTGATTAATCACTATGCTTTAATTATGTTCAATTTGTAACAATGAAATTGGGGGTCACCACAACATGAGGAACTGTATTAAAGGGTCGCGGCATTAGGAAGGTTGAGAACCACCGCTCTAAGGGCTGTGCTCCCAGAGTTACGTAAGCAGGAAGAGGGTTACAGAAGGCTGCTCTGGAATCCCCCTCAGCTGAACTGAATGCTTCTAACCCTCCTCTTCCAGCAAGTTGCCCTTCTCCTTCCCTTTTCCCTTTGCCTCTCATCCCTCATCCCCATTGAAAGGGCTTCCTTTCCTGGAGCCCACTGTTTGAGCGGGACATTCCTCCTTCCTGGTTGCTGCTCACCTTTTTCCCTTTCTTAGAGCCATAATGGCAGAATGGCCGCAAGAAGAATATATAGGGAAAGTATTTTGAAAAATAATATCCACATTCTATTTGTAGTGCTAGAAATTAAATCCAAATGTCTAACTTTAAAACTTTGCTGTTAACCACCATATTATAGAACCCACCACTACAAAACTAGACTAGCGGAGGTCTGGGACCTGAACCCGGATCTAATTCAATCTCAAAATCCAAACTTTTTCATTAAATCACTTTTCTCTTCCTCCTTCCACCAAAAGGAAGCGTCCTCAGACACTGCCCCTTGCAGACCTAACTGGGAGCCTTTGTTCCATAGCATAGCAGCCCTGGGCCCCTCACTTCAGCACAGCTCTCCTTCCTCCCTCCTGGCCTAGCAAAGTCCAGCGTGTCCCAGTGTTGACACAAGAGAGCTTTAGGAGCAGAAAGGCAGAAGACCCATGTTTGAAAGCACCGGAGCATTTGCTTGCCTGCCTGCTTTGAATCCCACAAAGCCGGCTTGAGCAGCCTTTTAATAGGTTTGTTTTGTGGTTGGTTTATTCCTCCGACGGGGTGAGTAGATTTCACTTAGCTGTGCAAAGGAGGAAAGACAGCCTGTGAGCCAAGTGGAGCAGCTGAAGTTTCCCACAGGCCTCAAAATCCCTCTTGAGCAACTTACTCTGCAGGTTTGGTGCAACCTTTGTTTTATTTTGTTTTCCCCTCAGCCAGATATTCAGAATTTGTTTTACTCGCCTGGAAAGTGGAATAGTTTTGACAAGCACAAGGTAGGTAAGAGGTTCCTAGCTACCCCTGCTGCTACAGTATATGAGCAAGGGGTTGGGGGGGCAAAGGTGGGGGAGAGGACATTTGACCCCCTCAGATGTGCCTTCACAGCTAAATAGAAATGGAGAGCTAAGGCCATATTTCAGCTCATTCTGATAAATATAAACTGTTGTAGCCCAAAATATGTAGGGTCCTAATTTTCAGATAGAGGCACGGGTAATGCGTTCCCTTAATTATCTCAGTTCTTTCCTCCAGGCTTGGAGAAACCCAGTCGAAGAATTTAATCTTGCAGCCAGTTATTGAGTTCCTGATGCACAAGAGAAAGGGTCTGGGTGGGTCAGCGCTTTGATTACAAAGACAAAGAAGACATGGCCTTGAATCGCACATGATTTCTAGCTGAGTGGGGCAGATGGGGCAGGTAAAACATATAATGCCTGTTCCCTTAAGAAAATCCTCCCTGCCTTAACCCTGCTCCCTACCTATTGCTTAGCATTTACCCTATTGATTTTTAACAAGATGGGTTCACCTGCACTGTCTCCCAGTTGCCTCCTGTGTTTGCACCCTGTGGTCCTCTGAGCCCTCTTTAACTATCACGTGCATCTGCATGCACACTCTAGTCTTTATCTTACTAGGATTACCATATTTAGCAAATAAAAATAGGGAACATATACTAAAAACAAAACAAAACTGTATTTCTATCTGAAATTACAATTACCTAATATTCTGTATTTTATCTGAGGACAAGTTATCTTAAGTGACTGTCTGCCAGTTCTAACCTAGTAACTGTACCTTTGTTATTAAAATGATCTGCTTTTTTAGCAGATGTTACATCGTGGTCTTCTTTCTTCCTCTTGGACCACCCCTCAGTCTCTTAAACGTTGATCTTCCCAAGAACTCCAGCTGGCTTGGCTCAGTGGATAGAGCATCGGCCAGTGGACCAAAGGGTCCCAGGTTTGATTCTGGTCAAGGGCATGTACCTCAGTTGCAGGCTCCTCCCCGGCCCAGGCCCTGGTTGGAGCTTTGCAGGAGGCAACTAATCAATGTGTTTCTATCACATCAATGTTTCTGTCTTTCCTTCTCTATTCCACTGTCTCTAAAAGATCAATGGGAAAATATCCTCGGGTGAAGACTAACAAAATAAAGAAAAAAATAAAAGTTTTTTAAAGAAGAATAAGAAGAACAAGAACAAGAACAAGAACTCCAGCTTCTGCCTGCTCTCTCTCACTTGTCCCAAGACGCCTTCAACCAGTCATGACCTCATCCATGGTGGTCATCCCATGATCAGTCTACTTCTAGCCTAGAGAGTGCCCATGCTGTGCTCACTCCAAATTGCTATACCTCATGATATCTTGGGCAACTCCAAGCTATATCACAGCTTCCCCAAACTCAGCTTGTTGTAAATTTACTCATCTGTCCCTCTACATGCCTGCTCCTCCCAATCTCAGTGAATTTACACCAAATGTGTAGAAATTAAATCCAAATGTCCAACTCTAAAACTTTGCTCTTCAACATTTTGTAAGGCTTTCTAAACCATCCAACCCAGTGCCCAGTCAGAAACCCAGAAGTCCCTCTTGACTCTGCCCTCTTCATCCCCCCCACACCTAATTTATCTCCATTCAGGATGGATTCTATCTTTTTAAAAAATATATATTTTATTGATTTTTTTACAGAGAGGAAGGGAGAAGGATAGAGAGTTAGAAACATCGATGAGAGAGAAACATCGATCAGCTGCCTCCTGCATACCCCCTACTGGATATATGCCCACAACCAAGGTACATGCCCTTGACCGGAATCAAAACTGGGACCCTTCAGTTCACAGGCCGACGCTCTATCCACTGAGCCAAACCAGTTAGGGCGGATTCTATCTTTTAAAGTGCTCCCATCTGTTCCCTCCTCCCTCTCTGCCATTGCCCTATTACAAGCCATCATCTTTCATCTAGATCAGCGGTTCTCAACCTGTGGGTCGCGACCCCTTTGGGGGTCAAATGACCCTTTCACAGGGGTCGCCTAAGACCATCGGAAAACACATATATCATTACATATTGTTTTTGTGATTAATCACTATGCTTTAATTATGTTCAATTTGTAACAATGAAAATACATCCTGCATATCAGATATTTACATTATGATTCATAACAGTAGCAAAATTACAGTTATGAAGTAGCAAGGAAAATAATTTTATGGTTGGGGGTCACCACAACATGAGGAACTGTATTAAAGGGTCGCGGCATTAGGAAGGTTGAGAACCACTGACCTAGATCATTGCGGTCGTCACCTAATTAGCATCCTTGCCTCCCATCAGCCTCCCTCCCCTCTATCTTCCACACTCTCCGCTGAAGGATGTTGCCAACAGAAAAGTTGCACTAGGCCCTTCACTTGCTTCATTGGTCCCTCATCAACCATTGGGGAGCTTGTCATATGAGACTCTTCACCTAAGTGAATGCTCACCTCTCCAAGCTCATCTGCTGACACAGAGCAACCCCAGCCACACTGAAAATATATTCTCCAAGCACACAGAATGGTCTACGAATCTGATTTCACACATGTCATGGCTTTTTCTGCAGTGCACTCTTACACTTGAAACCACGGAAAGCTACTCATCTTCCCAGCCTTAAGTCAAGCTTTGCCTCCGTACGGAAGCCTTCCTACATTCTCTATGAAGGCACGAAAGGAAAAGGCAGGGGTACTCTTTGTTCTGTGTCCTCTTCCTGTTAGAGCCTAGCACCTTATGCTAACCTCTGTTAGAAAGCTCTCTAGAGCAATGATCTGTTGCAAGTCTTGAATGTACTATAATTATTTGCACATTATACCAGACCTTGAGCTCCTCGAACACAGGACCACATTTTTTGTTTTATTTTGTTAATATTTAGAACTTTAAAAATATCTGTCAGAATATAAACTAAAACAATTAGCACTTGTGTTCAAATTGCTTAGAGTTGATAACTTTTAATATTTTGTTGTATTTATTTCCAATCTTATTTCTTTGATCCTATTCTCATGCCTCAGAGGCAAAGCTAGAAGCAAAAGAACCAGATGAAGGGATCCCGGAGTAGGTGTTTAGGAAGTGCTGGGGTTGGATGGAAGTAATCTGGGAGGAGCAGAAAATGGGTGAAATGTAATAATTCAAGGCATTCTTGTAATGGGCTTTGAAACAGCAAAAAAACACCCTTTTCTTTAAAATGACCATTTTTCCAAGACTGATGGCCCATTTGAGCTATATACTGTTGGCAAACTGAAAACATTAAGTTAAAAAAAATCTTACTTTACATGATTTTAGCTTTAAATATTTTTTGAAGAATTTGGCCACACTGGTAACGCTCACTTTGAGTTTGTTTCTGTGCTTGTTAAAAAACTCTCTCAACCAGTTGAGAAGACTATACACCAAAATATTCATTGTGATTATATTTGGATGGGAGAATTGGAGGCAATTTTCTTTTCTATTTGCCAATCTGCATTTTTTAAAACAAAAAATAAGAAGGAAGATGCTTTAAAAGCTACATTCTAAATAATATTCAAAGAAAATTAAACAGAAAAAAATTTTTTTTATGAGAGACAGAGGATTTGAAGAGCGAGAGATATGTTGATAGCCTAGGATTTAAAGCTGAATGTTACTGAGACTTCTCCCTGTCAGGATTATGGGTTGACTGTACCACCCAGGGAACAAACAGCTGACCTCAAATCACATGCCAATATATTCACAATTAGATAATCACTGAAGAAGCTATAAAGCACACAAAATGCATAGTGGCTAAAAATAATAAACAAATGCAGCTTCTGTTTTTTCTTGACTGAGAACAAGGGGCCTGTTCTCTTAGTCTTTGTAGTGAAATAGTGAGACTCTGTGGAAAAACACACACACAGTAGTTGGTAAATGTCCTAACTGAAGCATTGCAACCATGTCATAGCATCTGAGTGCTTTTGACTTCACCTGTCATTAGCCAAAAATAAAGGACTAACTAGAAGCAGGTGGCCAGTAGGCCACTAGATTATCAGTTCAAGATAGAAAATGGTCATTCTAAAATCTTTTTTTTTTTCCTTTCTGAAGTTAAAAACAGGAGAAATACTTCATAATGAGAAAGATTTATTTAGAGTTTTTCCACATACACAAGACTGTGCCTTTGCCCCTCGTGGTAACATCTCTGTTCCAGGACAGATTATAATTGATTGAGCAGTTCAGAAAGCCTTGCAAAATTTTGAAGCATTTTGAAAACAGGACACTTGTCTCTCCATTTAGTGAGTCCTGTGCATTTGGCATAGAGAGAGCAACAAAGCATAGTTCACAGAATGGTGTCTTTTAACTAGGTACTCACTTGGGTCTACTTGTTTTTTTTGGTTCCCCTTGCATCCTGGAAAGGTCTTGTATTAGTGATTGCTGTTTGCACATCCAAATGGTGGGAGCCGTTTGGGGCAACCGCTGCACTCATTAGCCCTGAAATACCTTTATAGTGTGGGGTCAGACATCCACATTTTCCTGAGGACACTTTCCTGGACAGCTTGCCAGGTTGCCACAGGGTGCAACCAAATCCTATAGTGTGAAATGGAAGAATCATGGGTGGCACTGGTGTTTGGTGGGCAGTGAACCAAGCATGGCAGGCCAGCCTGCCAGACTCCATTCCAATGAATGCCCTTTAGAGAGTTGACCTTCTGTTTGCTGGGCCTCTCTCTACTACATACCACATGGAATTCTGGTCATAAGAGAAAATAATTAAAGGTGTTCATTCATTCATTCAGTTAATCTACAAAACTTTATTGGGCATCTACACTGTGGTAGGCACTACTAGATGAAAATCATTTCACAAAAATAGAAACTTAGACCTGTGAAAGTATTTAATAATCACTGAACTTTCACCTGTGTTATTTTTTTTAAGATAAAAGAGATATAGGCCATGCACTCAAAATGTTTATAATCTAGTAGGAGAGATGAAGCATGTAGATAAATTAATGTATTTCAGAATAGCGTATGGTGCATGTCACAAGAAAAAGAACAAATCCCTGACCAGGGAATGAACTGCTGTCTTGGAGTCACATTCTAGTACTTTCAGTTTGGAGAACGTGAAAGTGGGAAAGGCCACCACAGCCTGAGTCAGGGCTGTCTGGGCAGGACCTAAATGGTAGAATTTGGTCATGTGAATAGGGAGGATATAGTGGCTGTACTTTTGCTGCCTTCAAGATTTTCAATTAAAGTTGTGCTTTCTTGGTTTTGAGGCTCAACATCTTCTTCAGGGGGATGTACATATCAACCATTTTGTTTGTTGTAATTTGGAATTTAGGAATACTTTTAGAACCTAAAAGGTAATCAAATTGTGGCCCATAATCCATGTAGAGTTAAACCTGCTTGTATCAGGTCTGAGTCTCACACTTAGGCCATTTTCTAAAACCACACAATTTAAGCGCTAATGTTTTTGAGTGTTTTGTTTTATTTGTTTGTTTCAAATTGTGGGGGAATAATTTACAGACCTTGTTGGCTTAAATCATTAGTTTAGTCCTAAAATTTATAAATCTTTAATATCATTTCATAAAGACTCCTCACATTGCCTAGAAAACGAGACCTCTCCTGACTAAAAGATAGTCATTTAGTAAACATTTTTTTGTTCCAACTCTTTATTTTGATAATTGTTCTAATATGGTGTAAAAAGATTTCTTGCTTTAGTAATAAATGTCATTTTTTTCTTTGGTGATTCAATATCTTGTGGTGTCTCAATGCCATTCTGAATGCCAGTTGCCATTGAGCAAAACTGTAGATAAGAAAGATATAGATGGCTTTAGCTGGTTTGGCTCAGTGGATAAAGCGTCGGCCTGTGGACTGAAAGGTCCCAGGTTTGATTCCAGTCAAGGACACATGCTCGGGTTGCAGGCTCGATCCCCAGTAGGGGGCGTCCAGGAAGCAGCCAATCAATGATTCTCTCTCATCATTGATGTTTCTATCTCTCTCTACCTCTCCCTTCTTCTCTGAAATCAATAAAAATATATTTAAAAAAATAAAGATGTAGATGAATGTGTACTGACGCCAGAAAAATTAGGGGATTTGCCAAGTTCTAGGCTTAACACAGCCTTCTTTTCCTAACTGATTGAAACAAACAAATAAAAATGTTCTTCATAAGACCACACACACTATTCTGAAGTCTTAGTTTGATTAAATAAAAAATATGAATTAGTCATATTTATCTGATGGTTGCCAGAGGGGAAGGGGATAGGAGAACTGAGTGAAAAGGGTGAAGGGATTAATAAATACAGGTTAATAGTTACAGAATAGCCACAGGGATGTAAACCATAGGAATTACAGTCAACAATATTGTAATAACCACATATGGTGCCAGGTGGGCACTGGAAATATTGGGGGGAACACTTTGTAAAGTATATGGTTGTCTGACCATCACGCTGTACACCTGAAACTAATACAAAATAATATTGAACATTAAAAAAACTTCAACATTAAATAAAAGAAGCTAGAAACAAAGGTTTCTCACTAAATCCCCTCTGATCCCTGTTTGTGGATATATTGCTCTTCTTTTGTCTAAAAAGAAAATAAAAGCAAGAGAATTTTAAAAATAATTGCTCACTAGGGATTCTGATCAGTCTAATCAGATATTACACTTCTGACTTTCCTTATAATCTACATCATTCATCTTGTTTTTATGACTCTAAATAAAAACAAGCCCTGAATTAGGGCTCTCTTGTGTTCCACTCCTGATAGTTTGCGTCTAAAAAGCCAAAGGTTTGCTTTAGAAAGTCTTCTATATTTCTACACCAAGAAAAATTAGGGGATTTGCCACATTCTGAGCTTGACACAACCTTCTTTTCCCAACTGATTGAAACAAACAAAAATACACTTCTTTAGAACACATACAATATTCTAAAGTCTTAGTTTGATTACATGGAAAATATAAATTAGTCATATTTATTTCCAGATAATTTTCTTAAGCTTTCACAGTGCCCAAATCAACTATTACCCACCCAAAGTCAGAAGCAATATACAATGGATTTTGATTCAAGTGGCCAAAACATTTCTGTTAAACTCTAACACCCCTCTGTGCTGAGGCAGAAATGAAGATGAGAAGCAAACTTAAGTGTACTGACAAATATAGAAAATGTTTCACGTACCAAGTGAGTGTGTCCATGTTTTTCTGTTTCCATCTGGATCCTTTTCAGTGTGATTGCTTATTTTTAGGTTGGCATTTTAGAAGGAAGACGAAATGGCTTCAGGAAATGATGTGAAAGGTTAAGAAGATGAACGAGAAGTGAAAGTCGTGAAGGAACACATAGCCTCACAATTTTATATTCGGTGTATTTCTTAGAAAAACTAGATATCTGTATTTCCATTGAATCTATATCTGTGAACCCTATAAATTTGAGTAGCTATGCCATAGTGTAAAGACTATAGGAGCAAATGTGGAACTTGAAGCCACATAGCATAGGGGGAGGCAATATAACTTCATAATGAAGTGGGACGACACCCCCAACCAATCTGACACTGTTTAAAACACAAAGCCTTTCCCTAACCGGTTTGGCTCAGTGGATAGCATCAGCCTGCAGACTGAAGGGTCCCAGGTTCGATTCCGGTCAAGGGCGTGTACCTTGGTTGCGGGCACATTCCCAGTATGGGGTGTGCAGGAGGCAGCTGATCGATGTTTCTCTCTCATCGATGTTTCTAACTCTCTATCCCTCTCCCTTCCTCTCTGTGAGAAATCAATAAAATATATATATATTTTTAAAAATAAATAAAACACAAAGCCTTGAAGTCCTGGAGGAGGAGTAGGTATGAATTAGAACAAGGGGGGCAATTTGGTCATGTTATTGACTTTGAACCCAGACAACTTACCAAAGCTGAAGTATGCACTCTTCAAAATAGTGTTGAAGAGAGAAGCCCTATAAATCTGAGTAAGTACTAACTATTTTCCTAACATTTTGTAGTCTAAGACATTCTAGAAAGTTTCATATTCTTGTACCTCCTTATGAAGTAAATCACAATGAAATAGCTTCAACTGTGTCTGTATGTCTGCCATCAGGTGCACACCGGGACAAATGAAAGCAAGGAGCAGCACCCCACAAACACTGCTCAGATGTTTTGTACTTTTCTTTAATCATGTCAACCCTGTCCCCTTCTGACTCCTGATTCTAGGTTCCCCTTGGGTTCCACTCCAGATTTCTGCACTGTGTTTGGTATTTGTTCATCTTCGGTTGAATCAGGGTCCTCTGTCAAGACCTCAGCTCATCTTCATACCTTAAAATCTTCCTCGACTGACTGCTTTGGTGACGCTCTCAGGCCCTCCATTTCCAGAGAGGATGCAGCCTCAGCTGGGAACCCTTGCCCATGGAGAATGGGGAGTTCAGGGGTTACGATATTCAATTTCTAAGGATGCAGAGGCTTACATAGTGGACCTTTTCCCCTCCTTGCCCAAATTCCCTCCATCACATGGCTTTGGTCCTCTACACTAATCCGTCATGAACTAAACACAACTGTTTTCCACTGACATAAAAGGGAAGACTGTCCAAGGCCTCTTCCCTTTATTTAATCTCTTCCCTGTCCCTCCTTACCTTCTTTCCCACCAAAAGCCTTTGCTGGGCTCCTATGAGCCAAGCTCTGCGCTGGGTCCTAGAATTATGATGATGCCGTCTCTGCTCTATAACTCACATTCTACTGCCCTCTGCCATGAAGAAATAAAGCCAATCAGAACAATATGTTTGGAAATTTGTTCAACATTTTTGGGCTTTTGCCTTTGTTTAATATGGGGAGGAATATGAAATCATTTGTTCTTTATCCCATGGGGGCACCTTAATTAAAGGAATTTAAAATGAGCTCGTGGGGAAAAGTGTGTCTTATAGAGTTTTAGCTTCACCTGCTTAATCTGAAGTCTCTAGAAACGTGGGGGGTTTTTAGTCTTCATTATACATGTTTGTAAACTTTTTACTTTCAAATTGTTATAGGTTAACAGGATGTTGCAAAAATAGCTCATAGAATACCTTGAACCACTCTTCTCCCAATGGTGACGTTTTATCTGACTGTGGTACAATACCAAAACAAGGAAATGGACTTTAGTACAATACTTTTAGGTAGACTACAGATCCCATTAGGTTCTTACCAGTCTTTACATGCACCCATTTGTGTGTATGCCTGTGTGTGTAGTTCTGTCATTTGATTCCACATATAATTGTGCAATCACCACAACAATCAGGATACGGAACTGTTCCATCACTACAAAGGAATTCTCAGGGTCACACCTCCCTAACCCATCCCTGGCCCTCGGCAATCGCTAATCTGCTCTGCGTTGCTCAAGTTTTATCATCCGAGGACAATTATAAGTGGAATAATACCTGTGTAACCTTTCCGGGTGGTCTTTTATCACTAAACATAATACCTTCCAAGTTGTTGCATATATCAATTATTTGTTTCTTTTTCTTGAAGAATAGTATGCCATTGTATAAATATAGCAGAGTTTGTTCAGTCATTCACCCACTGAAGGATATTTGTGTTGTTTCCAGTTTGTTTTTGTTTTTTGTTTGTTCGTTCGTTTTTTCTGATATATAAAGCTGCTGTGAACATTTGTGTAGACGCAGCAGTTCTCAACCTGTGGGTCGCGACCCTTTCACAGGGGTCGCCTAAGACCCACGGAAAACACATATATAATTATATATTGTTTTTGTGATTAATCACTATGCTTTAATTATGTTCAATTTGTAACAATGAAATTGGGGGTCACCACAACATGAGGAACTGTATTAAAGGGTCACGGCATTAGGAAGGTTGAGAACCACTGGTAGAGGTTTCTATATAAACATAAGTTTTCATTTTCCTGGGATAAATGTCCAAGAGTACAATTGCTGAGTATGGTAAGTGCATGTTTCGTTTTAAAAGAAACCGCCTGTTTATTAGCTTCTTAAAAAAAAGTTTTATTGAGGTGTAATTGCCAACAATAAGCTGCATGTATTGAATGAGTACAATTTTATGTTTTGATGAAAATATATACCCTGAAACCATCACCACAATAAAGATGACAAATACATCCTCTACCACCCAAAGTTTCCTCGTGGCCCTTGGTAATCCCTTCCTCCTGCCCCCAACTGCCCTTCAACCCATCCCAGGGAAACCACTGATATGCTTTCCTTCACAGTAGATGGAAAGCAGATTAGTGTTCATTTTCTAGAATGTTATATAAATGAGAACATGCTCTTTTTTTGGTGGTGGGGGGGTGTCTGGCTTCTTTCATTCAGCATAATTATTTTGATATTCACTCATGTTGTGTGTACCAATAATTAATTCCTTTTTATTGCCAACTAGTATTCCATTTATGGATATTCCTTGGTTTGTCTATCCATCCTTCTGTTGGTGAACATGTGGGTGGTTTGCAGTTTTTAGTTACTATAACTAAAGCTGTTGTGAACATTGATGTGCAAAGTCTGCATTGGATGTCTGCTTTTATTTCTCTAGGGTAAATGCCTAGGAATGGAACAGTTGGATTATGTGGTAGTTATGTATTTAACTTCTTAAGAAATTGCCAAACTGTTTTTGCAAAGTCATGGTATCACTTTTACTTTTGACCAGAGTGTATGAGAGTCCTACTTGTTCTATATTATTACCAACATTTGGTTTAGTCGGTCTAATTGTAGACATACTAGTAGGTATGGTGTTTCATTGTGGTTTTAATTTCCATTTCCCTAATGACTACTGATGTTGAGCATCTTTTCATCTGTTTATTTTCCATCTATATGTCTTCTCTGGTGAATTATCTATTCAAATATTTGCCCTTTTAAATTGGGAAGTTTAGTTTTTTATCATCAAGCTTTAAGAGTTTTCCAAGTATCCCTCCATACAAGTTTTCCCTCACCTCATTTTTATTTTATATCTTTACTAGTGGATTACATTTCTGTTACTTTAAGGCAAAACAGCCCTAACTGCCCTGCCTGTGTGGCTCAGCAGTTAGGGCGTTGCCCACCCCTGACCCTCCACCTCCCACACTGAAGGGTTTGGGGTTAGATTCCCTTCCTGGGCAAGGACACGTGCCTCCATTGCGGGTTGAATCCCTGGCCCCAGTTGGGGTGTGTTCCAGAGGCAACCTATCCCTGAGTCTCTCTCACATTCATGTTTATCTATTTCCCCCCTTCTCTCTCTCCCCGCCCCCCCCCTTCTATTCCCTAAAAATCAATGGGGAAAAATGTCCTCGGGTGAGGATTAACAAACAACAACAAACAGCCCTAACTAATTCTGACCCCACTTTGTGAAAGTAAGAGATATAGAGTTGTGGTAACCCAGGAAATGAGGTGGCAACAGGTCTTGGCAAAAGGTAAGCTCAACTAGCTGTCTTCCTTGAAGAGGAAATACCTGCGGGAAGGTATTTTTC
>NW_006283136.1:1014943-1025045 GCF_000327345.1 Myotis davidii
TGCTTTCTTGATCCCTTTCTTTTGTTTTAGAATTCTTGTTGTTTTATTCAGCCTCAGCTCCTCAGGTTTCTTACGCTTCATTCTCTACATTTGTCTACCAGGTGCCAGAAGCTATGCTAAGGGAAACCGGATGAAAAGGGCACCATTCCATGCCCTCGGGTGGTGACAGGGAGGTACACAAAAAACATTGCACAGCAGACTGTGATAAATCCAGTAACAGAGGAATCAACAGCATGTATGACAACAGAAAAGAGAGCAGCATTCCTCTGGGTTGAGAAGGGAGGTGGTGAGGGGTGCAGAGATATTGAAGGTTTCGCAGAGGAGGTGGCAAGAGAGCTGGACTTGGAAAAGTGGAGAGGACTTTAGCAAGTGGAGAGAAGAGAAGGAGAGTATTCTGGCAGAGGAAACAATGAGAGAAGGTTTGGAATGAGAAAGTACAGAGTCTGCTAGGGGAATATCAGTCTGTGTGCCTGGAATTTAGAGTTTATAGGAGGAAGGGGGTGGGGGTTGCTATGGCTGGGGAGTTAAGTGAAGGCTGATGATAGAGATGATGAAGTATCTAGAATGCCCAGCAACCGGGCGTCTCTAAACAGGGGCTTAACACTTCAGTCATCTTTCCTGTTTATCCCTTTCAAGCTCATCCAAACTAAAATAATACATGTAAAGTTTAAAATAGCATTTCATCTGCTGTTTTACTTCAACATCAGAGATAATATCATTTCATGCAGTTTGTCCTGATGTTCTTTTATTTTTCTTAAGGTTTTCTCTAAAAGCTAAAGTAAAACTTGTAATGTGTAGAAACTTGAAAAATATTATTAAAAAGCACGATGACAGCCCCAAACTGACCATAATCTGTCCTCTCAGAGATAACGTCCACACATTGAAATTTTTCCTCTAAGTTTCACCAGGGCAAAGTTAAACAACTCCGTTCATGGTTTTTGTTATTATTGTTGGATTTTCTAAACTTTAGAGCCCTCCAGTCAAGAGAATGCTTCCATGGCCCTTGATCTCAATCCTTCTTGTGGAATTTAGCCTTTCTACCTTGTATTATAGTCCTTTGTGGACTTACTCCTCCTAGATTGTGAACTCCTTGATGTATGGATCTGTGTCTCTCATCTTTATATTCTCCCCACTATCCTTTAGCATCACCCAAGATTCAACACAGTATCTCACACATAGTGGGGGACTCAATGAATGCTGTGTGGACAGAAGGAAGGGTAAATGGATATTTTAATTTTATTACAAAGGTCAGCATTTTTCCACATTCTTTGGAGCTCTGGGTTCAACAGAAGAACCTCAAGTTTACCATCCTATCTAATAATAGCCTTTAAACATGGTAATTGACCATACCTTCGCTACGCCTCCCATTGGCTAGTCAGTGTGATATGCAAATTAACCGCCAACAAAGATGGCGGTTAATTTGCATATACCGGCTGGGAGCGAAGCAAGCCAGGCGGCCGAAAACAAGCTGGGTGTCGGAGGGAGGCGGGGGCAAAATAAGCCAGACGGCGGAGACGGGAGCGAAGCCTGCCTCAGTGGGTTTCGCTCCCTTCTCTGCTTCGCTCCAGCCATAGGAAGCCCTATTCTTGCAGGAATCTTGCTGCAACGGGCCTCTAGTATGGGATATAAGGAGCTTTCCAAATGGGCAGGACTCTGGCTGCTCCAACTCTTCCCATCCCCAGCCCTCTTCAGCCAGATCAGTTATATAGTTGGGCTCCACATGGAGTTTTATTTTTTAAATGTATTCTTCTGCTCTAAATAAAAAGTGTTAATACTACTGATGTAATACTGATTTGCTGATGTAATTTCTTGAAGAAAAAAAAAAGGAATGAGTCCCAGTTCAATTTATACTATGGCAGGTATACATCACTCAGCCATTCTTAGACTAGACTCCCCGAAGTTGAAAAGAAGGCTACAACATAGCAGTAATGCAAGGGCTAATTGATGACTAAAGGTGAAGCAGATGTCCCAGGATCATCATAAGACATCAGTGGACTTCCTGCTAATAAATGTCAGTATGTTTATGAGAAAAACACTATTGACCCCTCCCAATACACTACACAATGTCTTTTATATTGTGAGAGAAACCAACAAATTGGGAGTGGTAGCAAAGCTCCTTTAGTTTTCCATAAATAATTTAACAAAGGGGTGGATTAAGGTTAAAGAACTATGAAAGTCCATCATAGTCCCAGTGCACATCAAAATTCTTGAGTAGCCCTAGTCAGTTTGGCTGAGTGGATAAAGTGTCAGCCCTCAGACGGAAGGGTCCCAGGTTTCATTCTGGTCAAGGGGATGTACCTTGTTTGCAGGTTAGATTACCAGCCCTGCAATCCCCAGCCCTGGTCAGGGTGCGTGCAGGAGGCAATTAATCAATGTGTCTCTCTCACATAGATGTTTCTCTCTCTGTCTCTCCCTCTCCCTTCCACTCTTATCTAAAAAATCATTGGAAAAATATCCTCAGATGAGGATAAAAAAAATCTTTTTTAAAAAATTCTTGAGCAGAGAATCTAAGCCTTTTTTCCCCCCCTAAATACCTGAATGGAAGAGGTTATCGGTCAGTGAGAATGTTAGCAATGGCCCTAGACTAGAATGTATATGATGCTGGCCAAGTCACCTAAATATATCTGAGCATCAGTTTTCTCATCTGTAAAGTGGTGACAGTAATACTAATTACCAGGAATGGATGTCCTGTAAGTTATGGGGGATGATGAAGGTGAAAGTACTTTGTGAACCTCAAAATGCCATACAAATAAAAGGTGCTATTGCTGTCACTTCTGCTCTGCAGAATATTCTTGTTCTGGACCTTTCTCTGACAGTGTCACTTCTCCTTACTTGTTCTCTTTCTCTCTCAGGGTCCTGGGTTTGATGCCAGTCAAGGGTACATACCTCGGTTGCAGGCTCGATTCCCGGTCCCGGTCAGGGCGCAAGCAATCTATGTGTGTCTCTCTCACGTCCATATTTATCTCTCTCTGTCTCGCCCCTTCCCTTCCACTGTCTCTAAAAAAATATCAATGGAAACATATCTTTGGGTGAGGATTAACAACAACAAAAAAAGAATTGTTATGTATCAGGCAGTTAGCAGGTGCCAGGTAAAGAAACAAAAGTATAAAGCAGTTAACTTGTTCACTTTATAGGTGAAGAAACAAAAGTATAAAGAGGTCAATTTGTTCAAATCACATAACTTGTGCTGTGAAGCCAAGGTTCAAATCCAACTAGGGTGACCATAGAGCCCATCATGCTTGACACCACACTGGACCGGCACCATGTAGGGCCTCACACAGTTCTTGGGAAAAGGTGAAAAGAAATGCTGTTTTTATTTCCATAGTATGTATCAGCCACAAAATGGATTCTTATTAAATCACAGCTTTTAGCTACTGTCCCCAATCCAATCCTGCCTCTTTCCAGCTTGAAAAGAAATAAAAAAGTCTGCACTATGCTTACTCATTATGATAAGACTGGTAAATGAATCGTCTGTAATTTGAAAAGCAATGAACTTGAAGCCAGACAACACTGATGATCAGCTCTGTGACCACAGGCAAGCCATTTCTTTGGGTCTCAGTTTTTCATGTGTAAACTAGAAAAAAATAAGAACTAACTATAAGGAGTATATAAGAAAATGTAAGTAGAAGTGGCTTGTAAATTGAAACATAATATACAAACTTAAGGGGATTTTGCATATTTGTTTAGGGACGGCCCTTTTAAGAAGGAGTTTAGGGAGGGCCCTTTTAAGATGGAGTTGATATCACTTATATTAACTGAAATTTTGAAGAGATCTGATCGTCATTATTTCTCGTGACTGATGACTTACATAATACCTTTCACTTCTGAATAATAATTTTGATTCAAAGATTTACTTTCTTTGGGTTAAATATTAAAGAGACCATGGGAGCCCCAAACTGCTGACCCTTGTGTTATTGCTATGGGATACTGGCAACAGAGGCTCATATACCGTAAAAAGAAGCTTTTAGAAGCTTGTGACACTATACAACAAAACCTTAAAAATGTATATCCCTTAGCCCAGCAATTCTACTTCCAAGAATTAATCTTATGAATGAATATTTATTTATCTGGCATTGTTTTTAATAATGAAAAATTGGAAGCAACCAATTAAATAAGTACGTTCATTTGATAAAATACTCTGGATAATAAAAGCCATTCTGTAAAAAAAAAAAAAAGTAGCTTATTATTAATCTAGGACACTGAAATATAAAAAAGTAAAGTTTACAAAGGAGGCTACAAAAATAGAATTACTATATAATCCAGCAATTCTACATCTAGATACATAACCTCCAAAATTTAAAGCAAGACGTTGAAGAAGTATTTGTATATCCATGTTCATAGCAGCATTATTAACAACAGCCAAAAGGTAAAAGCCACCCAAGCATCCATGAGCAGATGAATAAGTAAACAAATGTGGTTTATACATACAATTGAGGAGTATTCAGCCTTGAAAAGGAAAAGAAATCCTGACACATGCTACACTATGAATGAGCCTTGAAAACATTATGTTAAATGAAATAAAGCAGTCATAAAAAGACAAGTAATGTATGATTCAATGTACAAGAAACACCTCACAGTTAAATTCACAGAAACAGAAAGTAGGGTGATTGCTGCCAGAGGGAGGGCAGGGGAGTTGTCCAATGAGTATAGAGTTTCAATTTTGCAAGATGAAGGGTTCTGGGGATTGGTTACACAACAATGTGAATGTACTTAACACTACAGAACTGCACACTTAAAAATTACTAAGATGGTAAACTTTGTAATATATATTTTACCACAATTAAATATTTTTAAAAGGCATAGACAAGTTATTGAGGCATATAGGAAACAGTATTTCAGGCAAAAAAAAATCATTTATAACACATGCAAGTACAGAAGAACATGGTACATCCTAGGAACTGCATGTGATCTTATATGGCTGGATGGACCTGATAATATAGGACCTCATACATTATGTTTAAGAATTTGGACTTTATCCAGAAAAGAAATTTGAGTTGATTTCCTTAAGATTGTTTATCGAGTTTCCTCAAAAAACTAAAAATGGAACTCCCATTTGACCCAGTGATCCCACTTCCAGGAATATATCCCAAGAAACTAGAAACACCAATCAGAAAGGATATATGCACCCCTATGTTAATAACAGCACAATTCACCATAGCTAAGATTTGGAAAGAGCCTAAGTGCCCATCAGTAGATGAGTGGATTAAAAAACTGTGGTACATCTACACAATAGAATACTACGCTGCAGTAAAAAAAGAGTTCTTACCATCAATGGACACAGACAACAGGGGGGTGAGGGCATGAGTGGGGGGAGGGGGGGCAATGGGAGGATAAGGACACATATGTAATGCCTTAATCAATAAAGAAAAAAAAGAAACTAATTGTGTGAATAATAAAGTCTACTATTTTATTACAAAAAAAAAGATTGCTTATCAAGTCGAGGGCAAAATATTGACAGGACCACTCAGATATGATTCCCAGGTTAGAGAATGTATATTTGTATAGATATATGGTATCCTATATAATAAAAGGCTAATATGCAAATAGATCAAATGGCGTAATAATCAACCAAACAACGGAACAACTGGTTGCTATGACATGCACTGACCACCAGGGGGCAGACGATCAATGCAGGAGCTGCCCCTGGGTGGTCAGTGTGCTCCCACAGGGGGAGCCCTGCTCAGCCAGAAGCAGGGCTCACGGCTGGTGAGCGCAGCTATGGTGGCGGGACTCAGACTGTGAGAGGGTATAGGCCAGGCTGAGGGCCCACCCCCCCGCCCCAGTGCACAAATGCTGTGCACCAGGCCTCTAGTATGTTTAATAATCATTGTAAATGGGTAAACATCTATACAAAATGCCCATATTGTAATGTTTAATCCATTAATTGAATTGTACCACACATTTCCAAGGAATAAATATCACTCAGCAGATTCTTAATTTTCTATCATTATCACTTGTTAAACTCTTGGAAGCTGAAAAATAAATGTAAATTCCCTTTTAAAAACAGATGCTACAAAATAACATGTATAATATTATTTTTGTAGGGTAAATATATATGTATGAAAAATACTAGAAATATCTACAGCAAATATTGAAAGTCATCTTTGGATTGTGCAATTTTTGTTGTTTTCTTAGTAGCTTTCTGTTTTCTAAAGTTTCTTCACTGAGCACATAAACTAGACTAAAATGTAAGTGAAGAAAAAGTAATCTTAGGGTTCACTTCATCAGGTGGCAAATTTTCCAAAAACTATGGTAACTGTGCCAATATAATTTTTGAGCCCAGGAACTAATAATTCCTCTGCAAGTTGGACCGTTAGGAGCTGGGAATGTCAGAGAGCAGCTGAAAAGCCAGGAAGATCCCAGTCTTTAGAGCCCATGCTTCTCTTCCTCCTTTCCTTCCTCCCTGTGCCATCTCTCCCTTTCAGTCTCCTGTTCAATTAAGCTATCTTTCTAGAATTAACACCTGCCTGATGGGATCACTCCCCAAATAGCCTGATATCAGGATACTTAAGTTCCCTGGGAGCAAAGTATGCTGGGAACTCCAAGCTTTCCTACAAATGGGGCCATTTTAGGGACCCAAATTCGGCTCAGAATTAACATGCTTTATGAAATGAGGTCGTTTTGCAGAAGCTCAATGGGGAAGCAAAGAAGAGGGAGGAAAAGAAGATTGACAGAGATATATCTGAAGACTAGAGAAGCTTATAGGAGAGGAAGGAAGGAAGGAAGGAAGGAAGGAATGGCTAAATCGCAGCCCTCTGTGCAGGACATAGTACACACTTCAGTAGGGACTTCAGTGAGATGCTGAATACAGCTTCTGATTGTGAAGGTTACCATGCTATGACATGCAACTAGAAAGACTCAGACTCCTCTTCTTAGAAATATACAGAAATCTAGAGTCCTAAACCTATAATAATAGGAAGAATCCTCTCTGTGCCTAGCTTGCCTCTGACTTTCCCAGACCTCATTGCTCCCTTTCATCCTCCTCTTCCCAGCCTAGAAATTTGTTTCACCTTTCTTCCTTATTTAGCCTTCCTAATTTATCCTTCAGGGCTCAGCCCAGGGTTTACTTTATTTTTTTTTCAATCACATATCGCATTATACTTAAACTAGAGTCCTGGTGCACAGATTTGTGCACTGGTGGGGTCCCTCGGCCTGGCCTGTGGAGATCAGGCTGAAACTGGCTCTCCAACTTCCCCTGAGGGGTCCCAGATTGTGAGAGGGCATAGGCCAGGCCAAGGGACCCCACTGGTGCATGATCCAGGCCGGGGAGGGGCCACGGGAGGGCTCCAGGACATGTCCAGCCCATCTCACCCAGTCCCAATTAGCCGGACCCCAGCAGCAAGCTAACCTACTGGTCAGAGCGTCTGCTCCCTGGTGGTCAGTGCATGTCATAGCAACTGGTTGAATGGTCGAACAAATGGTTGGACACTTAGCATATTTGGTTTTTATTATATAGTATTATCTGTATCAACTTCCTTCATTTAAATATAAGTTCTTTGAGGGCAAGAACTGGGTCACATTCACCTTTGTAGTCATACTACCTAGAACATACTAGGTGGTATTAAATATTGGTTGAACTGAATTGACCATTAAGGATTCCTTATTGCTAATGCTTTCACATTTCCTACTTGAACAAGCTTTTCCATGACCCTTGACTTTGGTGTATTGACCAACCTCTAGAGCAGCGGTTCTCAACCTGTGGGGCGCGGCCTCTTTGGAGGTCGAACGACCCTTTCACAAGGGCCGCCTAAGACCATCAGAAAACACATATATAATTACATATTGTTTTTGTGATTAATCACTATGCTTTAATTATGCTCAATTTGTAACAATGAAAATACAACCTACATATCAGATATTTACATTATGATTCATAACAGTAGAAAAATTACAGTTATGAAGTAGCAAGGAAAATAACTTTATGGTTGGGGGTCACCACAACATGAGGAACTGTATTAAAGGGTCGCAGCATTAGGAAGGTTGAGAACCACTGCTCTAGAGCCTTCAGAGACCCAACTTCCTCCTATCCATCAGCACCATCCCCAACAGAACCCTTGGACAGGAGGGCTTCCCTTTGGGCAAAAGGACTAATGCAGTTCTCCTTCTGGATTGGATCAAATCTTTGTTATCCTGTAATATAAGCCCCCAGCCTAATCACTTCTCTAGAAAACTATCTTTTACATTAGGGAAACCATGGTTAAGTGTTTTAAAGCAAACTCCTCCTTGAGTATGGAGGATTTGGGGGTCAGCACTTTCTCTGAATAGGAGTGTCTCTTGCTCACTCCTGCCCAGCCTTCATTTCATCTCCAAACGTAAAAGGTACTCAATGATATTCTGTGCTCAGAGTCCAGGTCTAACGCACAGGGCATTTTTGCTGACAAGCCACTGGTTTGGCTTTGGAGAATAGCTCTACTGATCTCCAGTAGCCTTTGTTCCTCAAGTGATTCCAGGGTAAAAAAAGGACATGTGAATAAGCTGACCTCAGAGTCAGCCTGGCTTGAGCTTGACTTTGACCTGATCTGAACTTCCTGGCACTTTGGACCAGAACAGCACCATCACACCCAAGTTCCCAGTACAAGGTCACAATGCAAAGAAGAGGACCAAAACACTGGTCCAAGGAGATCTTCCTAAATGCTCTATTATGTTTGAGTTTTTATTCTCCCCTGATTTGTTCACAGTTAACTTTTAAAGCTAAGTGTGAACAGATAACTTCATGAGCAGAGATAATGAAGCCTAGAAACCCATTATAACAACTGTATACTCTTACAACATTTCCTTCTGGCTCAATGCGGAGTCAACAAACTATAGAACAAGAATGATTAGGATCTATTCCCTATGATCTCACTCATATGTGGGATCCAATGAGCAAAATAAACTGACAGACAAAATAGATCCAGAGACGTGGAAGCATGCAACAGACTGAGAATCCTCAGAGTAAAGGGGATTGGGGAGAGAGAGAAGAGAGAAACCAAAGAAATTATATGCATCTATCCATAAGCCATGGACACAGACTATAGTGGGGTGAAGGCCTGGGGAGAAGATGGGAGTAGAGAGGAGGCGGGGTCAATGGGAAAAAAAGGGGACATCTGTAATACTTTCAATAATAAAGATAAATTTTTAAAAAAGAATGATTCACCAAACAAACTTTTGCTTTTCTTTTTTTGGTGCTTCATTTAACTGGTTTATCCCTCAGAGTAAAGCTATTATAATGACATTATCCTTCTAATGAGCAACAGTACAATGCTTTCCTGATGGCAATCCCCAGAATTATGCAGTGTTTAAAAGCCACCACGACGTTAGGGAATATTCAGTAATTTTTCTATTGCAAATACCCTGATCATATTCAAAATGAATGAGTGTAATTCTTTTGGTGTTTTTTCAAACTTTTAATTATTTTAATAAATCATGGCTCCCAAAAGGAATAAGCACAGTTCATTAGCAGAGCTAATGAAAATGTCGTATTCAGTAAAACTTACCAGAATATAATTCCCTGAAGCGAAATGTTTTCAGATGCTTTGTTTGCCAACTTTATTAATGAAAAACCTTGTGGTCTGGAATAGTAAATTGAACATAATTGAGGAGATGTGGACAATAATCCTCACACAAATAATAATTTATATAATTTTTAAAAAAAATGACTAACAATAGTGTTACAAACTTTCAGGGGTACTAAGAGATTTTTTAAAATAAGACTAGCTACAAAACATTATTATTAGTAATTCTTTTTCTGCCCTTACGTTAATTGGTGAGGCCTTCTCTTCATTTATGTTTTACCAAGGAATTTTGAAAAGTTTGAAGTAAATAGTTTACTTGCTATAGATCATAAACAATGACTCAAGATTTGAATTTCCAAATCCCAAAGATTCAGCTATTAGTTTCCTTCTTTGACAAGTTTTGTCCCAAATAAATAAAATTTGTTTTTGTGCCTGACTCATACTAGCATAGTGCATATTAGCTGAACCTAATGAATGAAGCTTTTATTAAAGTAGCAGACTAAACAGTCTTCCTAATATTATTTTTGTTCTTTTTTTAAATATATTTTTTATTGATTAAGATATTACATATGTGTCCTTGTCCCCACGTTACCCTCTACCCCCCGACC
>NW_006283136.1:1025988-1027379 GCF_000327345.1 Myotis davidii
TTTCTTTGTCTCCGCATTTTGGCTGCTTCCCTGTGTTGATAGAGAGGCTTTGTGTGCTCGGTGTCCTGTAGGGCCCAGTGGCTCAGCCTCCCCAGTTACCTGAGGTGGACACTCTTGGTGCACCCCCTTGTGGGCTTTGTGCACAGTCTTGTTGTAGCTATGCCTTGGTTGTTGTAGGTATTTTTGTTCTTATAGGAACTTTTTCTTGTCATTGTGGAAATAAATGATGACCACCTGAATGAGAACAGTGGCTATTTACTCAAAACTTGCTATAGCTCAGGAGTCAGCTACCATCACTTGTGTTTGGTAGGGACTCAAAGGAAGGCAATAGAATGGGAAAGCTTTACTGTTGACATGAGAAAGCTGGAGGCTGGATAAGTAGAAGTAGGGTATTTTGTGGGATTGATTTGGGGAGCACATTTGGTTTTCTCTGGTTAGTCTTGAGTTAAAAGCAAGAGTAAAAATAAAATAAAATAGGTAAACTGGCAGTCACTGACAGAGTCCTGATCATTGTAGAAAAATTGTTGCAGAGATTGTGGTTTGGTTCCCTGGGCTGGAGATCTATTGTCTGTCCCATACCTCTGCATATATTCAGTCTCTCAACATATATACCAGTCAATTTCTTGAATTGCTTTTTTATCTCCATCCCACTTGAAGTTTCAAAATATAGTGGCATACAGAGTGATTTTAGCAAGTTATTAAAATCCACTGTTAAAGAGTGTGAGTTGTGGGGAGATGAGAATGGAGAACAAATTTTATTTCTAAACATACTTGTTTCTAAACTGCAGTTTTATTTCTTAATCACAAATAGATATTAGCTTCATAATTTTAAAAATTGCATGTTTACTTTTAAATATGCCCTTAGACAGAACCTGGCGGGGGAACCTAGAGACAGAACATGGCAAAAGATCCTGGACAGAAACTGGCAACAGAACCTAGAGACACAGAACCTAGAGACAGAACCTGGCTACAGAACCTGGATAGAACATGGCAAGAGAACCTGACTTGAACCTGGTGACCAAACCTGGCTGGAGAACCTGGACAGAACCTGGCTGGAGAACCTAGCGAGGGAACATGGCTACAGAACCTGGCTGGAGAACCTGGACAGAACCTGGCTGGAGAACCTAGCAAGAGAACATGGACACAGAACCTGGATGGAGATCCTAACCAGAACTTCGCTGGAGATCCGGACCAGAACTTGGCTAGAGAACCTGGCTAGGCTGCTGGTCAACTGAATGCTGTCTCTGTGTCATTCCTTCTTCGCAGACTCTGTCCACACCTTTGGGGACCCCTGGACCTGCTGGGGTTGGACCCCAGCACATCTACAATAACATACGTTTGGAATGTCAGGGTAACTTCCCTTTTTCCAGACCCCTTAGGGCACAGCCATT
>NW_006283136.1:1027394-1031618 GCF_000327345.1 Myotis davidii
CAGACCCCTTGGCACAGCCATTGCACCAGGAGGAGACTACAGAGTCCCTCACTGTTACTGTTCTCCTGCTAATTATTGACTGTTAACTAGCCTGTGCCCACCTTGTAAAAGAAGCATGTGTCTATCATTTTACTTTTTATCCAATCCCAGAGGTTTCCCAGCTTTGCTTTCTCCCACCTCCCTAATCTATCACCGATGTAACCCACTTACATCTCCTCTTTTGATTGCAATGTATAAAACAAAGCGCAAAACTACCATTCTCAGCAGCATTATCGCAATCCATTGAGATTCTGCTTCCTGGCAATTGTCACAGTTTGGCTCAAATAAACTCACAAAAATTCTTTTTAAAAAAAATATAAATAAATAAATAAATATGCCCTTAAAGAAAGCATCGGAATGTAAACTAAGGTATACTAATATTTGAATACTGAATGCTAATGGAGTGATTTTGTTTGGAGTTTTTGTGATGGGGAAGAAACTTAAATTTTTCATTCTCAAAAGATCTTCTAGTTATTTCTAAGAATTTTAGGGACTTACACACATATTACGTTGGAAAGGTTCTCAGGAGCAATTTTAAAAGTGTCCAGAGCGAACACCAGAAACCCCTAGAAAAGGAGTTTCTGCACTCTTGTCTTTCTGGACCTGTGATGACCACTTCCTTCACCTGTCTCATTCTTCAGGAAGGGTGGCTTGCAGCAGCAATTGAAGTTAGCAGATTATTTACATCTATATTTAGCAATGGAATTCTGCTTAAGGATTCAATGTGGCATGGGAGTCAATGAGAATCACCTACCTTCTCTTTATATAAATTTCAAAATTACCTTTATCATTAATCAAATTATTACATGCAAATAGTTTTTAAAGATCAAAGAGTGCCAAAAGTCTTATAGTAAAAATAAAAAAGTAGTACCTTGCCCTCTCCTCCCCTCCCCACTGCTCCCATTTGTAGAGAAATCTGCAATTCTTTTAGCTTCTCCCCTTCCCCCCAGAATTTACTTCTATAATACTAAATGCTATTAAAGACTGATACTTAGGTTCAGCAATTGATATCATTAGTTGATTTTCTATTATGATAGGTGGAACTTTTAGTTTACTGATGTTCAGTCTCCTATTACAATTTTTGTTGGTGTTAAATCAGTTTCCATTACTACATTATGTTTTCATTACTAGGACTACAAAAATATTGTATTTTTGAGCCAAATAGTGTAATTAGATGTTTTGCATTTGTTTATTTTTCTTTCAACATCTCCTTAACTTTCCCCACACACACCAACAGCTTTGAAAAACTCTTTTGAAACATTTTCCTTATGATCAGAATTATCAACAAGTTTACCAATTCCATGTCTAGCTGGGAAACATTGATCCTGAAGATCTCCAACCTTCCAACCTGTACTGCTTCCTCTCAAAGTCCTGCTACAGTGCTGTAATCCTGAAATAGTCTTACACCAATATTCTGGGAATTCCCTTTACCTATTCCACATTGGATTCTGTTTCTTGGATTCACATCTCCTTTTTTTTTTTTACAGCCTTGTTTTGTTAAAGCACATCCATTTAGAAGCCTCCTGAAAAAGCATGCCTATGAGATAAGTTTTTTGAGAGATTGAAAAGATTTTTTTTAATTGTACCCACGCTGATGACCTGGTTAGGCATATAATCCTGAGGAAAAGTAATTTTTCCTTAGAATTTTAAATGAATTGTTTCACTCTCTTTTACCATTCTGATGCCTTTCTAATTTCCAATTCTTTGTATATAAACTGTTGTTTTTCTGCCTCTTGGAATCTACATTGCATTTTTAGTGTTTTACAATATCATAATAATGGATTTTGGTGTGGGTTTTTTTTTCATTCATTATTCTTGATGCTCAGTCAGCTTTTTAAAATTTTATTTATAGACTGATATCTTTTGGATCTGATAAATTTCTTGTATTACTTACTTGTTAACTTCTCCTTTTTTGTTAATTTCTTATATTACTTACTTGTTAATTTCCTCCCCTAATCTCTGTTCTGTGATACCTATTATTTGATGTCCCTTGTTTACCAAACCTCTCATTTTCCTATATTTTCTATCTCATTGTATGTCTTTTTAGCTTTCTTCTTCTCTTCCTTTCCTTTGTTTATAGTCTTCACTTTATGGATCCAATGTCTTCTCTGAGAATATTGAGTATAATTTCTTTATTTTTCCTATATTCTTTGCATTGACTCTGAACTCTTGTTTTCTTTGAGTCCCCCCCCCTCCCCATTTTGTCCATTTTTAGTCTCCACCTTTCATAATGGAGGCATTTCCAAAATGTCTGGTGATACTTGGTTGCCTCTTCCTGTTGAAAGCTGAGCTGATTGGAAGTTCTGTGTGTTTGGGAGAGGCTTGTTGACACGGCAACATTTTTGAAGGGCACTAAGTTGGCTAACCTGACTTTTTAAAAACAGCTTTATGGAGATACTATAAGCCCAGTACACAAAATTCGTGCACAAGTAGGGTCCCTAGCGGCTGCCAGCTGCCGGCTGCCAGCCAGGGCCTCCCTTCACACCCTTTTGGCCTGGTGCTGCCTGCTCACCTGCTCCACCATCCCACCGTGGTGGTTCGGCTCTCATCAGGGCCCATTGGTGCCGACAGTGCCTCCACTGCCCCCCACGATTGTCACCGAAGTCCACCATGTTCTGCGCCGCCCCCTGGTGGTCAGCGCACGTCTAACTCATGGTTGGTCGAACTCCCACCCACAGGGACAATTTGCATATTAGCCTTTTATATGGTTGGTCGAACTCCCACCCTCAGGGACAATTTGCATATTAGCCTTTTATTATATAGGATTATTTACATACCATACAATTCACCCATTTAAAGCATACAATTCAATGGCTTTTAGTATATTCACAGAGTTGTATATCCATTACCATAATCAATTTTAGAACATTTTTATTAACCTCACACAAAAAACAAAACAAAACCTTCACCCTTTAGTTTTCCACCACTAACCCCTCATCTCTCCATTTCCCTCAACTCTAGGTAACCACTAATCTACTTCCTGTCTACAGATTTGCCTATTTTGGACATTTCAAAATAGGAAACTTACAATATGTGGTTCTTTGTAACAGGCTTCTTTCACTTAATGTTTTCAAAGATCATCCATATTGTAGAATATATCAATATCTCATTTCTTTTTATTCCTAAATAATAATTCATTGTATGGATAGTTCACATTTTATTAATCTAGTCATCAGTTCATGGACTTTTAGGTTATTTCCACTTTTGACTATTATGGATACTGCTGCTCTAACATTTGTGTACAAGTCTTTGTGTAGAGATATGTTTTCAATTCTTTTTGGTGTATTCCTAGGAGTGGAATTATTGTGTTATATGATAACTGTACGTTTAACCCTTTGAGAAACTTCCAGAGTGTTTTCAAATTGGCTGCACCATTTTTACATTCCATCAACAATGTATGAGGCGGGGTTCTGATTGCTCCACTTTCTAGGTAGCTCTTGTTTTAGTAACAGGTATGCCTTCACAGATATGTTGTGTGTGTGTGTTTTATTATAGCCATCCTAGAGTCACTGTGCAGAATTAACATGTTACAGTTGTACACACACACACACACACACACACACACACACACACGCTTTTTTCCCCTACTTTTTATTTTTTTAATTTATTGGGGTGACATTAGCTAATAAAAATTATACAGGTTTCAAGTGTATGATTCTATAATACATCATCTGTATATTGTATGGGGCGTTCATCCCCCAAAGTCAAGTCTCCTTCAGTCACCATTTATCCCCCCTTTGCACTCTTCTACCACCTTCCCTTTCCCTCTGTCAATCACCATACTGTTGTCTTTGTTTGTTTTTTTGTGTGTTTTTTTCCTTAATCCCTTTACCTTTTTCACGCAAACTCCCAACCCCCTTCTTTCTGACAGCTGTTAGTCTGCTCTCTGTATCTATGAATCTGTTAGTTCGTTAGATTCCACATATAAGTGAAATCCTATCCAAACTGAATCAGGAAGAATCAGAAAATCTGAGTAGACCAATTACAATTAATGATGGCAGCAGTAATCAAAAAAACTCACAGCAAACAAAAGTCCTGGACCAGATGACTTCACAGGTAAATTGTACCAAATATTCAAAGTAGAATTAACACCTCTCCTTCTCAAACTATAAACGAATTCAGTAAAATAGCAGGATACAAAATTAATATTCACAAATCAGTGGCATTTTTATACACCACTACTGA
>NW_006283136.1:1040306-1049395 GCF_000327345.1 Myotis davidii
TATCAATATCTCATTTCTTTGTATTCATAAATAATAATTCATTGTATGGATAGTTCACATTTTATTAATCTAGTCATCAGTTCATGGACTTTTAGGTTATTTCCACTTTTGACTATTATGGATACTGCTGCTCTAACATTTGTGTACAAGTCTTTGTGTAGAGATATGTTTTCAATTCTTTTTGGTGTATTCCTAGGAGTGGAATTATTGTGTTATATGATAACTGTACGTTTAACCCTTTGAGAAACTTCCAGAGTGTTTTCAAATTGGCTGCACCATTTTTACATTCCATCAACAATGTATGAGGCGGGGTTCTGATTGCTCCACTTTCTAGGTAGCTCTTGTTTTAGTAACAGGTATGCCTTCACAGATATGTTGTGTGTGTGTGTGTGTTTTATTATAGCCATCCTAGTGGGTATGAAGTTGTATCTCATTGTGGTTTTGATTGCACTTTCTTGATGGCTCAGCCTAATTTTTGTTGTGAACCTCCCACTATAAGTCTCTATGAATCTTTTTCTCTGGCAATTCAATTTTCCTCTTGGAGGATATATGCCCAGCTATGGTTTCTGGATGTAGGAGGAAGGGGGCTGATGAGGGAGAATCTCTGTGTTCAATGTGCAGATTTTCCCTCATTCTCCTGTTTTGGGTATTGCAACTCACCACATCTTCCTCTGTGTCTGGTGTCCCAAAATCTACAGCCTTTCTTTTTCTCCAGTAAACAAAACTCTTCTCTTTTGGAGGAGTAGGAAAGGTAACCACCTATCTGAATGTGTGGGAATCTAGCATGCAACTTCTCCTTATATCTGTATAGGCATTTAACCATTCTCTTTTTTTCAGCTCCCACTTGCCATATCTAGCTGCACCTCATTTCAGTGGTATCAGAAACTTCTATTTCTTTAGCTCTTTAGAGTTCTTCAAGACAATTGTAGCTGCTTTTATTGTTAGGTTTAAAAATTTAATTAAGGAATATTCCAAATATTCACAAAAGTACAGAGGCTAAACAGAACAGACAACCTTATAGTCACTGTGCAGAATTAACATGTTACAGTTGTACACACACACACACACACACACACACACACACACAAATATTTGCTCCTCACTTATTCTTAAACTAGAGGCCCGGCGCATGAAATTCGTGCACGGGGGGGTGGGGGGTGGGGGAGTCCCTCAGCCCAGCCTGCACCCTCTTGCAGTCTGGGACCCCTCGCTCCTTACCGGCCACCTGCTCACTGCTCCTTACCACTTGGCTTGCTGCTCCTTAGCACTGCCAGAGGCAGGAGAGGTTCTGGCTTTTGGCTAAGGGGCACTCCCACTGGTGGAGTGCACTGACCACCAGGGGGCAGCTCCTGCATTGAGGGCGCGTCATAGTGACTGGTCGACCAGTCGTTCTGGTCGTTCTGCTGTTCAGTGTTTGGTCGCTGGGCTTTTTTTTTTTAAATATATTTTATTGATTTTTAACATCATTAAAATGTCCATACTGCCCAATGCACTCTATAGATTCAGCACAATTCCTATTAAAATACCAATGGCATATCTCATAGAACTAGAATAAATATTCCAAAAACTTATATGGAACCACAAAAGACTCCAAATAGCCTCAGCAATCTTGAGAAAGAAGAACAAAGTTGGAGGTATCATCCTACTTGTTGTTTTGGTGTGTTTTTTTCTGTTTTTGTTTTTGTGTTTTTTGGTACCTTTGTTTGGGGAGGGATATTTTCCACTCACCCAACCTCCAGCCCAGGCACTTGAATTTGACAAATTCTATAACTACTTCCTGTCTTCTTGGAGTTACTAAGCACTTTTGTTTTCATTGAAGATGAAAGAACAAGCTTCTTCTTGTTCTAACATTTTGGGAGTGATTTCCTGAAAGAACAGAGACATAGTTTTATTCTGCTCCCTTGAATCCAAGCTCTAAACTATTATGGTAGCATTTCTTATTAAATATTTGCTCCTCACTTATTCTTAAACTAGAGGCCCGGCGCATGAAATTCGTGCACGGGGGGGTGGGGGGTGGGGGAGTCCCTCAGCCCAGCCTGCACCCTCTTGCAGTCTGGGACCCCTCGCTCCTTACCGGCCACCTGCTCACTGCTCCTTACCACTTGGCTTGCTGCTCCTTAGCACTGCCAGAGGCAGGAGAGGTTCTGGCTTCTGGCTAAGGGGCACTCCCACTGGTGGAGTGCACTGACCACCAGGGGGCAGCTCCTGTGTTGAACGTCTGCCCCCTGGTGGTCAGTGTGCATCATAGTGACTGGTCATTCCGCCATTTGGTCGATTTGCATCTTAGCCTTTTATTATATAGGACTAGAGGGCCGTTGCACAAAGAGGTTCATGCAATAGGCCTTCCCTTCCCCTGGCTGCTGGCACCGGTTTTCCTCCGGCACCAGGGACCCAGGCCTTCGCTGCTCCGGCCGGAGCCTTCAGTCTTCGCTCTGCCGCTTCATGCCTGCGTATACAAATTAACCACCATCTTTGTTGGGTTAATTTTCATACTCTCCTGATTGGCTGGTGAGTGTAGCAGAGGGATGGTCAATTTAAATGTTTGTCTATTATTAGGTAAGATTATTTTATTCATTTTCCTTAGCACTTTATTTTGTGCTTGTTTTTTTTTTTTATCTCCTATCTGCTTTGGGCTTGGATTTATTTATTCACGTGGTAATTTGCAATTTGAAATGATACACAACTTGAGAAAAATTTGCAGGGTTTTTAAGAAGCATACTTGCAAGTTTCCTCAACTTTACTTATAAAAGATAGATGTTTTGATCACAGTTGATAAAATGATCTTTTAGAAGAAATTAATATAATTTAAAAGAAATTTAAATAGAAAATGATATTTCAAACAATCTTTTGTCTTTATCATTCTCCTTGTAAGCTTAAAATAAAAGAAAATAATAAAGGAATTTAGGATAACATGAGGAACAGGGATATTACAGGCTCTAACAAGTGTTATTTCCCCAAAATGAAAGGCTGGCACAGAAAGCTTTTGGAAGACAGTGGCAGTATTTTGTGCTACAGGAGTTTGGTCATAGGACTTAATCCACATCCAGTTATGAAGAATACTTTGGCTTCTTTTGCTTATTAGAATTCATTAGCCAAGCCACATCTTAAAAATGGAATACAAATGACATCCTAAAATTCTAATAGCCTTTCTTCAAATTCCAATTAAGTTTCCAAGTTGTGTTCTTCACCTTTGAAAGGATAATTCGATGAAGGGACCATACCCAGGGTCTTCTTTGAATAGACACTGGTAATCCTCTTGGCAGGGAGTGGGGTAAGGCGGCTTTCTCATGTAAGAAGACTTGAGTATAATCCTAAGGCAGTGAGGGCGAACCTTTTGAGCTCGGCATGTCAGCATTTTGAAAACACTAACTTAACTCTGGTGCTGTGTCACATATAGAAATTTTTTGATATTTGCAACCATAGTAAAACAAAGATTTATATTTTTGATATTTATTTTATATATTTAAATGCTAGTTAACAAAGAAAAATCAACCAAAAAAATGAGTTCGTGTGTCACCTCCTAAGGATTTCAATATGGGATCCTAAGGTTCTGTCAATACCTTGGGTTCTTCAAAAGCAGACAGGCAAATTTGGTTGAACTTAGAAATACAGCTTTAGAAAAAATTACCAATTCCCACTTCCTCTCCCTACCAAGAGGAAGATGGATTGTTCCTGAAATGCCAGTAGCATTATGCTATCAAGAAAAAAGGCCTTTGATAATTGTGTGCTGATACAGTTTGGGAGCTATTCTGGAGTTAACTTCACATGTCCATGAAATGAAACGATTGTACTAAATAGTGTCTGAGGGCCAGTGTGATGTCCCATACACCTGTGAAAGTACTCATTCATACTCTGGGATACTTATAATGGTAAATGGAGGAAGGAGAAAAAGAAGCTAGAGTGTTTTTTTGTTTTGTTTTGTTTTTTTTATTGATTTTTCACAGAGAGGAAGGGAGAGAGACAGAGAGCCGGAAACATCGATGAGAGAGAAACACATTTCAGCTGCCTCCTGCACATCCCCCACTGGGGATGTGCCCGCAACCCAGGCACATGCCCTTGACCGGAACCGAACCCGGGACCCTTCAGTCCACAGGCCGACGCTCTATCCCCTGAGGGGCCTCCAGAGTGAAGAATCCTTTTTCAAAGAAGTGGCTTTACATGCAAGACAAGAGAAGGAAAAGCTCTACGGTGGTGGCTACTACTGCAAAGACAAAAGCCTTCGCTTTCATGATTTAGGGATAACAATCCCGAAGGGAGGCTGTACCCGACAGCCCTAAAATTAATCCACAGCCGTCATTCTGCATCACTGAAACGCACGGCTCCTCACACCTGAGTTTTTTCTTTCCAAACCTGAATATTTTTTCATCACATGATGCATCAGGTGTGGATATTTATTTCTTTGTCATCAGAGGTGACATTCCTATTTCCATCAAAATTGTCTCCACTGTTAAAGGCATTCAAATATATGATAACTAGGTTATAGACTAGCTTTTTCTGCACGCTTTATTTTCTCAGAATCTCTCTCAGTGTCTCCTCTTTTTTTCTTTTAGTATCTGTCTTTCTGGCACGTGTGTGGGCATACACACACATACACAGAGTTTGTTTGTTTGTTTTAATTTAGAAAGTAGTCAAGTAGAGAAAAGGCAATGTAGTCTAATGGAAAAAACAATGAACTAATAATGTTCAGTCCCAGGCTCATTGCCTAGACTGAGTTATTTGTTTTGTTCTTGCTTGGTGTCTTCCCAAGCAAAGTGGGAGAACATAACCAGTAAGTTTATCGCAGATGTCCTTGAATACTATATGAAGGTCTATACCAGTATAAGAGTATATCAGTTTGAATGGGAGGCAGTTACTAGTCCAACAACTACTTTGGAACCCACTACATAACAATATAAAAATTTGAGAATGGATCACCCATTAAAAAGCATGAGTTCAATGCAATTGTCATGGAAATGAGCAACTGTCCACATTTCAAAACGACTTGGTTTCAACTTGTACCTTTTGCTCTAATAGGAGTTATCTATGCAGAATGTTTTGCTCTAATAGGAGTTATCTATGCAAAAGGTTAGACCCTGTACCAGTTAAACTGGGTAGGATGGATTCTTGATGTAGATAAAATGGTACTAGTAGCAAAGAAAGGACTAAAGTTTTAAGTGCTTAGATTCTAAGCCTTAGAACTTTGGTCTCAGAGGTCACTTAGTCCAATTTTCTGTCCTGAGCCTCTATCCCCTGTCAAGGAAGCTTTGCCGGACTCTTTCAGCCTCTGCTTGACGGGAAACGCCCACCACCTTGGGGCAGCTCTTTGGAATTTTGGACAGTTTTGACAAATCATGTTAAAAAATGTCCTGTGTCTTTGTAACTTTCATCCATTAGTTTTAGCCCTGTCCCGTGGATACACAGAATAAGCCTGTTTGAAGACTGAAGTCAAGCTTCTTAGAATATTGTCTTTTCTCAAAGAAATGACCTTAGATTCTACAACTGTTCCCCTTGAGGCAAAGTTTCATATTCTCTATTGTTCTGGTTATTCTCTTTTTTCCAGATGCTGGTTTGTCTAGATCAGTGGTTCTCAACCTTCCTAATGCCGCGACCCTTTAATACAGTTCCTCATGTTGTGGTGACCCCCAACCATAAAATTATTTTCCTTGCTACTTCATAACTGTAATTTTGCTACTGTTATGAATTGTACTGTAAATATCTGATATGCAGGATGTATTTTGTTACAAATTGAACATAATTAAAGCATAGACACAAAGACAATATGTAATTATATATGTGTTTTCTGATGGCCTTAGGCGACCCCTGTGAAAGGGTCGTTCGACCCCCAGAGGGGTCGCGATCCACAGGTTGAGAACCGCTGGTCTAGATCCCTCTTAAAGTGTGCTGCCAGCCCGGCTGGTGTGGCCCACTGATTCTGTGGGGCATGCAGGAGGCAGCCAATCAATGATTCTCATAATTGATGTTTCTATCTCTCTCTCTCCTTTCATCTCTGAAATCAATTATACATTGTTTAAAAAGTATGCTGTCGGGAAATGCCCCCTGAGCATTTTGTGAAGATCTGACCAGCATGATCACTTCCATCATTCTCAACACTATTCCTCTTCTTGTGGCCTAAGCAGGCATACGTATTTTTGACAGCATCAAATCCTTTCTCTTTAGTGACTGCCTTGGCACAGGCAGCACACTGCCACTCTGCCAGAGTGAGAGCAAAAGATGCAGTCAAGTCTGGCCGCATCTAGGCACCTTTACAGAGAATAGGTTGGGGACCTGGACAGGGGAGAGAACAAAGACAGATGTGGATCTATAGAGTGGCTTGTTTGGGATGGTTGGGAAGGGAAGATTTAGAACTGAGAGATAGTAAAGTTAATTTGGAGCCGAAAACATATATTTTAATGAGGAGGTCAGAAAAGTAATCAGATCCTATTTTGGATCCTATTCAATGGCAGCTGCTACTTGCATAAAGCAAGGAAGACTTCAAAGAAATAAAAGTTGTTAGGAAAAATCCAGATGTCGTTGCTTTGTATGTTGCCATAGTATGCTGGCCAGTCTCCAAGATGGCCCCTAATGGTTCTTACCTCCTTACCTCCTTATTCATACTCTTCAGGCTCACTTAAGTAACCAATAGGATATTGTGGAAATGATAGATGTTACTTCTGATTAGGTCATGAAAGATGTGGCTGCTGCCTTGCTCTCTTGGATCACTTGCTCTGGAGGATGTCAGCCGCCATGTCATGAAGACATTCAAGCCCTATAGAAAGATCTTCATGGTAAGAAACTTGGGCTTCATGCCAACAGCCAGCAGCTAAGTAGCCCTGTGAGTGAGCCATGTTGGAAGAGTCTCCCTTAATCCCAGTCACACCTTCAGATGACTGCAGCCCTTATAGATATCTTGACTGCAATCTTTTGAGACCCTAAACCAGAACTATCCAGCTAAGATCCTCCTGAATCCCTGACCTAGAGAAACAGTGAGATGATGTTTATTGCTGTTTAGATTACTAAACTACTAAGTTGTAAGTCGCTAAAGTTTGAGGAATTGGTTATGCAGCTATAGATAACTAACACAGATAGAAAGGAGGGATGAAAAGTAAAGGCTGCTCATACTAGGCTTGGACTTGCCCTGGCCTCTAAAGGTGGAACAAGGACTAGCTTCATTTCTACTTCAGGACACTGCTGACAGCCACATAGGGCTAGAGGATGACAAGCCCGCCCTCTTGTCTCCTCTGCCTCCTAGGGGAGGACTAGGATGACATTTAGAACTCACACAAATTTTGTTTTCGGCTTTCCCATGGCTCCTGGGAAAAGCTGCATTGTCCTGCTAGTAGGCTGTGGGTCCTTGAGAGCATGGCTCCGATCTTACTTGTTTCTATCCCCATTGCCCAGCAAGTGAACATTTATGAACAGTGAATGATATTAAGGGAGAGAGCAAAATACCTTCCTTCTCCTGAGTTCTGGAGAGTCCATTCTTAGAGAGGAATCACAGTTCCTCAAGGCAGTTTCGATAATAATAATAATAGCATGCCTGGCATCAGACATTTTCACTTTTAAAAAAAACAACACCCCGTTTCACTATTTAAAAAAGCCCCTCTATTTAAGCTCATTGCGTTTAAGAGCTTCCTTTCACATGTCCATTCATTTCTTCTATGAAATGTTGCTTTCACTGTTGCTCAAACTCCCAAGTGCTTGATCCAGGGGAGCAAAGAGATCTGCTGCAGAGAGACCAACAGACCGCTGCCGAAGTTGCCCAAAAACTCACAGTGGAAAGAGCCCTGGAATGGAATTAGGAGGTCTGGTTCTGGGCTGCTGTCACCGATTCGCGTAGATGTCCTTGGACAAGTTTGTTCCCTCTCTCTAGACCTCAGCTCCTTTACCTTAAACTGAGAAAGGGGGTCCAGTGGGGTCCTCCCAGGTCTGGGTTCCAAGGTGCGATGGGAAAGTGAAAGCAGCGGTCAGCAAGCCTCTGAGTAGCTGTTACGGTTACAGTACAAGGTCCCCCGGGCTTCCTTTTCTGTCCCAAGGCTATGGCCTCAGGGAAAGGCTGTCAAGTTCACCGACTGGGAAGAGTCTTCCGGGTTTGAAAGCTCGGTCTCCGTGTTTCCAGTTTGGTTACCAACCCTGGGTGACCTTGGGCAAATTCTTCTCTCTGAACCTCGGAGCCGGGACCTCCCTGTTATCCCGAAGAGGCTCGAAGACCTGGGAAGCGACCTGGAGAGCTTTCCGCGAGATTTTTTTTCTACCAACTGGGTAGCTCAGCCCCTGCGCGGGATCCAGTCCCGCCAGCCGTCGGCTCCGGGGTGCAGTCGAAACTTCAACCAGCGTGGCTTCCGAGGCTGTGGCTACAGGTGAGTTCTTAAAGGGGCCGCTGACGCCTGGGTCACACCTGAGACCGAAGTCTGGGCGGGGGACGCCGGCCAGGGGGAATGAATGAATGAATGAGCAAAAGAAGAAACAGGCTTTCCCTTCCCACGTTTAAATGCATTCTTGCTTGGAATCAATCACGGAGATTTTAAAATCCACTAGTATAACCCTAAAACTCTTACCAAAGTAACCCATCTCCCCATTTTACGTGCCCTTCTTTAATTCACCCCCCGACCGCCGGCAAAACTTTTACTGAGGGGCAAAGAGTGACTTAAAAAAAATAAATCCACACAAAGTGGAAGACAGTGCAGAGACGGTACCCCGGCCCCAGCACCTCCGTTCTCCCCCTTTCCAGGCTCCGCCTTCCCCGCCCCCTGACGTGGCTGGTGCCGGCGACTCCTCCGCCGGGTCGCTTTTCGCGGTCGGAGATCCGCCCCGGCGGCGACAGGCGCTGTCTCCCGACGTGGAGTTGGGAACAGCACGTGCTTACTGAGGTTAAACCTTAAAGCGTGTCCCGGACTGTGTCTCGGCCCCGGTGTTCCTGAAGCCGCATCTGTCTGCAGACACCCCGACCCTTTCGAGCCTGGGGTGCATCCCGCTCCAAACCGCGGGCCACCCCGGCTCGGGCGGGGGAACGGCGCGCCTTCCCGGGGCACCCGGGCCACCTGTAGAGTCTCTGTGTCAACGCCTTTGTCCTCGGAGCCCTTCGCTGGCCGCCCCTGTGCACGAGAGGGGCC
>NW_006283136.1:1050197-1061573 GCF_000327345.1 Myotis davidii
CAGGATTCTCTTCTCTTCTTTAGTTCTGTTTCTTTTCTGATTTCTGTTTTAAAGGTGTGTGCCCTCTTCCTGATTCTGGGGGAAAATGCCGGTCCGGAAGCAAGGTGAGGATTGGTTATGGCACTGTTCCCGTGGACGGCACTCGCTTTTTTGTATGTGTGTTTTCTAATTGCTGTGTTTTATTAGTGTTTAACTCTAACGAGACAGCACAGTCCTATCCTCCCTGCTTAGGGGATCTAAGCCTCAAGTCATTCAGAAGATGGACACATCCATATGTGTGTCAAACTTTCTTGATCTCTCTCTAGAAACTAGAGGGGCAATGGATATTTTACCTCGGAACGTCGTCTTAAAAACTCTGAATTGGTGTTTTCATGTTTCGCAATATCATTCTTACACTATTTTGAGCAGCGTGGGATACTGGCAAAAAACTATTATTTTGAAACAGTTAATATTTGGGTTATAAGGACAAATTATAGGTTATCTGCTTTTGCATATCAGATCAGCTGCAACTGTTACCAATACTTTGATTAAAATGATCTTTTATTGTGGTAGACTACCAGTACACATTTATTAAAACCACGTACCTTCCTCCTTTCTCTACTGTGACATATATTTAAATTTTTTTGAATCATTCTAAGGAATAGAGGTGCGCATGAACCTGGTAGCATCAGTTGACCAGGAGGATTTGGGAACTGTATAGATGCCTTGCAGAATCATTTGCTGTACAGCTACTGTGTAATACTTCCTTGTAAAATAATTTTAATCAAACTCTTTTTTCCCTCAGATACCCAGAGAGCATTGCAACTTCTGGAAGAATATCGTTCGAAACTAAGCCAAACTGAAGACAGACAGCTCAGAAGTTCCATAGAACGGGTTATTAACATATTTCAGAGCAACCTCTTTCAGGCTTTAATAGGTGGGAGTTAAAACTTTATTTATGACCATTATGTGTCAGCTAGGCTTAATGTTCCTTTGATTTAACTTATTTTAAACTTAAGAGAGTGATGTACTTGGTTCTCTTTGAGGCATTCAGTAACTTGAACATCCAGTGAGTTATATATTTTGATAGGCCATATTCTTTCCGAAGATATCTAAGACAGCCTTTCACTATGATTATTTTAGTAGTCTTCGAAAACAGTGTTTCCTGTCCTAGTATTAACTATTAAAAGAGGGTGTAGTTACAGAAATGTTTCAGCACCCTAAAGGTAACGACTGAGTAACTGTTAGCTTTCCGTATTTGACTTGTATTTCTCTGGAGTCCTTGAAAATGTTTGAAGAGTAACAGAACATTCATTTACCTTAACACAGACCTCTGTTTAAATTTGGCATTCAGAATTTTAGATCTGAAAATGGCCTTAGAGATGATCTTGTCCAATCTTATTTTATAGGCAAGAACATTGAAACAGAGTTGTATTCTTAATTGTTACTTAAATTTGAAGTGATGCATTGTTTTAAATGAGAACTGAACAAATAAGAGTCCTGCATTCTATTCCTGACACTGCCATTAATTGAATGATAGTACATAAATTATATAACCTTTTGTAGATACTATGTCACCTAGAATGTGGATGCAGTGGAATAGTGGTTTTAAGACTTTTTTAAAAAATAGGTCCTTTTTAAAACAAAATCTTATATTTTGTAAACAATCACCAGTATATAAAACAAGGTGATTGGTCTCTGGCCCTCTCCTCCAGTTACCTTGAAAAGTGAGCAAACCACTGAACTAAAAATTTGTCTCTTCCAATTCTAAGAATAAAATCTTATTTTTTTATTAGTCACTGACTATATAACATATTAAAATAAGACTTGTACTTCATTGCATTATAGTTATTTCCTCAGTAACTTCCAAATAGATACGGCTTTACATCTCATCTATCTGTTGATAGATAAACTTTTGATGTGATTTGAGGTCCACCTTCAAGTTAGTGTACTCAGAAATAACTTGCTGGTAAATTGGTATTTTGTACTAAATTTGTTTTAGAATTAAAGAAGATTTTAAAAACACTCAATACACCTGAATAAGTTTTTGAAATTTAACATTATTATTAACATTAAAAAATATACAAGACTAGAGAGAACAGTATAATGAACTGCTATATATCTGACACCTTAAAAATTAATCAACATTTTGCTTTTAGTTTTTTACCTTTAAACTGATGAACATATTTTATATTTGAATTTCTAAACTGATGTTTAAGGTCCAAATGGATGATCAAATTGGATTCTTCTGTAAAAACAGCAAAAAAAGGAAAGGGAAAAATAATTTTTTGTTATTTGGTTTTCTAAACCAACATTAAACCTAGGAATGTTTTGTTTTGTGTGGTAACTGTTTAAAAAAGTAGTATGAGTATTAAGTTCTCTTTTACATATAGTTGTAGACAGAGAGAGACAGATGCAGTCTTCCTCTGTGTGAAGTTTGCAACTTATGAAAATTAGTTGCTTAGTGAAGTAACCAAACCGTCTATGCTTAGATTTCTCTGTAGGTTGGAGGTAAATTTCTGTTTGGAGAAAATTTTTTTTTTACATATTCTGCCTTGCCTATTTTGAATGTTTTTATCTATTCTTTTTTACAATTGAATTCTGACAGAATTAGTTTCCTAATTATTAAGGTTATATTTGTGAATCTTTGTCCTGCATAATTTCATTGGTTGCGAATTTACTTTGATATTTAGATTTAATTATATTTTAATTTGGGGGGATATGGTATCAGATTTTGGTTTAAGGAAAGTAATAGATTTTAGGAATTTTGAAACAGGTAGATTTAGTAGAGGTTTTTGTGTGTTTACATTCTGTAATTGAATTGTTGACAAATATATGCATTCTTTTCTATTTGTTGAATTTAGATTAATTTATTAGCCTTTATTTTTTCACTGTTTGAAAATATTTAGGTCAATACGATTTTCTTTTTCTTCTGCACCTACACCATTGTTTTTGAAATAGTGTGATAATGTACTTTACACCTGTAAATCAACATTGCAGGATCATATGGTAGTTATATTTTTTAATTTTTAAGGAACTATCGTACTGTTTTCCATATAAGCCATCTTAATGGCTATCAGAATATGACACTTTTAAGTGTGTGTAAACAGAAATAATGGCTAACATTGAGCACTTTTTATGTTCTAATACAGCACCTGTTTAGTTATCATAATCCTATGAGGTGTATATTCATCTATGAGATGATTATACCATTTTATAGATTAGAAAACTGAGGCACTGAGAAATGACATCTTTTGCCCAAGGATGCTAAATTGTGGAGCCAGAAATTGAACTCAGCTAATCTGAATCCAGAGCCTCTCTTCACTGTCAACTACTAGGCTATTCCATAAGTTGAATATTTTTTTTATAAATCTGTATTTTTCCCACTTGCCTGGGACTCTTTTTTTTAAAAAAAAATATATATTTTATTGAATTTTTTACAGAGGAAGGGAGAGGGATAGAGAGTTAGAAACATCAATGAGAGAGATTCTCTCATCAGCTGCCTCCTACACACCCCCTATTGGGGATGTGCCTGCAACCAAGGTACATGCCCTTGAACAGAATCAAACCTGGGACCCTTCAGTCTGTAGGCTGACGCTCTATCCACTGACCCAAACCGGTTAGGGCTGAATATTTTAATGTGATAAAGACCACTAACAACAATAATATTTAACGTAGATACTGATCTGTAGGTTCTGTTGTGTTGTTTTTTTTAAGTTTTTATTTTGAAGGTGAATGTTCATGATGATGGAATTTATGTATTTTGAAAAGTGTATTTAACTTAGTAATCAAAGGGTGAACTTCCAGGTATAATGGTAAATGTCAGAATTTCTTAGATTTTTTTACTTTTTTATTGGTTCCAGTAATGTTATATTTTAGTCTGTTGCTGTGTGTGTGTGTAACTTTGCAGGTTAGGTTTGAGAAAGGAAAACATTTATGGATGTGGACCAACTATTAGCTAAAATTTTATGGAATTGGAGGAAAATTTTATAAAATTTTTAGTTGGTGGTTTTGATTGAATTAGATTATTTGTTAATGGTTTCATTTACTACTGCTCTGAAGCAGTGCTTTGATTATGTTGAATCTGGTTGAATTCTCTTTAGAACCTTTTAATTACATCTGTAAAGCATCTATGAATATTTTTTGTAGTTTAAGCTATTTCATCTATATAGGGTCAAATTTCTCTGCTGAATTTTTCCGTTCCTAATTATTTTTTTCAGTACTCTATCCAGTCTAGGACCAGGTATTGCATTTAGTTGTCATGTCTTTTTAGTGTCCTTTAATCTGGGTACATTTCCACAGTCTTCCTTTATCTTTTATGACATTGACATTTTTGAAGAACACAATTTTCCATTCCTCTTATTTTTTTATATGTTGTTTCTCATTTTGGGTTTTTCTTATGCTTGCTCCTAATTAGATTTAGATTATGTATTCCATAGGGTTCTGTACATCCAGAGGTACACATCTTCTGCCCTTCATTGATGTTACTTTTGATCACCCAATTAAGGTGTTATCTCATTACTCTACAGCAGTGGTTCTCAACCTTCCTAATGCCGCGACCCTTTAATACAGTTCCTCATGTTGTGGTGACCCCCCATTTCATTGTTACAAATTGAACATAATTAAAGCATAGTGATTAATCACAAAAACAATATGTAATTATATGTGTCGCCGATGGTCTTAGGCGACCCCTGTGAAAGGGACGTTCGACCCCCAAAGGGGTCGCGACCCACAGGTTGAGAACCGCTGCTCTACAGTTACTGTTTTTTTCCCTTGCATCTTATAAGCAATCTATAGGCCCAGTGCACAATTCATCCACTGGTGGGGTCCCTCGGCCTGGCCTGCAGGGATCAGTGGACCTCTGTGCTCCCGTAGCCCAGCCTTACCCGCCAGCTTGTCAGGCTCCAGCCTGCTGTCCATGTTGATCCCACACAGCACAAAGTAGTGCGTGAAGCAGCAGGCGGCTGGGGAGGAGCCTGAGCCCGGGCTGGGCACCTCGCTACTCCCGGCTCTGCTGTGCCTGCAGGGGGAGTGTCTGCAGTGGAGTGTCTGCAGGAGAGGCTAGCGCTGCTGCAGCTGCACTCACCAGCAGTCAGCAGCCTGTCAGCTGAGCGGCGCTCCCGTGCTCCCACTGTGGGAGCTCACTGACCCCCAGGGGGCAGCTCCTGCATTGAGTGTCTGCCCCCTGATGGGCAGTCTGCGTCATAGCTACTGGCCGGTTGTCTGGTCATCTGGTCTCTTAGGCTTTTACATATATAGACTAGAGGCCCGGTGTATGAAAATTCATGCACTGGCCTGGGGGTGGGTGTCCTCAGCCTGGCCTGCCCCCTCTCACAGTCCGGGAGCCCTCAGGTGATGTCCTACTGACGGCTTAGGCCTAAGCTGTAGTCTGGCCTCCCTCTGCAGGAGGCAACCAGGCTGATCAGGGGAAGGTGCTACCCCCATCACCCTGCCGCCGCCGCTGCCTCTGTCCTCCCTCTGCAGGAGGTGACCACGCTGATCAGGGAAAGGTGCCGCCCACATCACCCCACTGCTGCTGCCACTGCCGGCCCTCCTTGGCCCTCGCAGTCACTGCGGCTTTGTTCGGAAGGATGTCCAGAAGACATCTGGTCTAATTAGCATATTACCCTTTTATTAGTATAGATTGCTTTTCAGCAAAATTGTCACCTACAATTTAGCATTCATTGATGATGCTTGCCTGAACCAGTTTTTACTATGTTCAGAATAACAGTTTTATAAAAGTAGCACTCCTCCGCATTTTCCAATTAACACTTGGCATCTTACTGTAATTAAGAGCCCTTCTCCCCCATCTATTTCTCTGTCCATCTGTTGATGTATCTATCTATTTTCTTTCAATAGTTGATAATTTATTACTATCCTTAATATTTTTGGTGCTCAGATTGTCTCAGATTTATCTAGTGGGAGCCCTCACAAACTTGTTCTTTTGTCCTTATGACATACCCCTATCATTTTTTAAAGCATTTTCTTACTTTTGGCATAACATGATATTCTAGGTTCACTTGTACATATCCTGCCCCAGCCTTGGAATCAACCATTTCTGAGAAGCTCTAGTTCCTTTTGATAAACCCCTTGTTTTAAAGAATATGTATGTTAATACCTTATGGCTGTTAGTCAAATAGTATTTAAAGTAAAGTAATTTATTGTTGGATACTGGCTTGACATTTTTCCTGTTTCTAGTGTGTGAAGCACAAATTGTAATACAGTTAAGTTTTATATGATATTCTTTGGTGATCAAAAAGGCTATTTAAATGTACATTGGATTAGAAGAAAACAGTGAATCTGTGCTTGAGTAGATTTGACAGTTGTCTCTCTTAGTTAATAAAAACATTGTACTTTTAGTCAATTAACTGATACAAGTTTTTCTCTCTAAATGGCAGGGTTATGTTTCAGTGTTCATTCAGCCTTCTCTCCTCTTTGTTTCATAGGGTGAATATCCTTTTAGAATGTTATTCTTTGTGTATACATATGCACTTTCATTTTGCAAACTCCCTGCACAAATAGAATTGTTTCTTTCATGGGAATTGATACTTAAAATCAGTGTGTAAAGTGAAAAATCCCATCAGATTAAAATTATCCTTGAAAATTCGGAATTCAACATTGTCTGTCATTAACTACAGTACAATTGTTTTTTCCTCTAGTGGAAAGAAATAATTTTTTCTTCAGATGAGCAATAGATGAAGTAGTTGGCTTGTGATTAAGTAACCTCTTATACTAAAAGCTCATAATTCTAGAATCACACTCAGCACAGTAAGATCCAGAGAGGTGCTCACATTATGAGAAATGCATGAAAATGGACACTATATGAGGGAACAGTCTTCATCCTTCTAATTTTTTATTTGTGACATTCACTTACTGGGGGTGTCTGATAGGTAGAATGTTATCTTTTTTTGGTATAAGGAGGTGCTGTAGGTGAATTTGCCCAAGTGCATATAGTGTGACTTTTCCGTATTACCCATATTAACTATTTTTATACTACAAAATTTGTTATTTGATATCTTTCCATTTTAGTCGATTTGTGCAATTTTAAATGACTGTGTTTACATTGTATAGATTTACTGTAGTTTTATTAATGATGTCCTAGGAACACTTAGGCATATAACTTTTTGACATTATAGACAATATTGCGTTTGTATATGCCTCTTTTTTCTGCATCCTTTATTATATCCTTGGGATATTTTTTCTAGAAATGAATTGCTAGATAGAAGGGGATATGGATTTTAAAAGGCTTTTGATGTAATTCATTAAATTACCCTTAGAAATATTTTATAGATTTAAATTTTTAGGCAGTATGTAGAAGAATGACTAATTCACTATACCTTAAACAAGATGGAGTATTATTAATCTTTTTATTCTGATATGTAAAATACATATTTAGTCATTTTGATGTTTTATTGTGTATTTCTCTGATTAAAGAAATGACCAATGATGTCAGAATTTTCCTACATTGTTTCTTTTAATTTATTTTGTGAATTGTTTGTTCATATCATTTGCCCCTCCCATCACCTTTTCCCCCCTTTTTTTCTTAGAGGTATAAAATCTGTTAGAGATATTAACTCTGTCTGCCATGTAAGTTGCAACTAGCTTCCCTTGTTGTCATTTGTTTTTAAACTTTTATTTAAGAAACACATATTTTATATATGGTTAGATTTACCAATTGTGTGTGTGTGTGCGTGCACGCTCATTTCTTGTTTTTAGTACCATGATTAGAAAGTCTTTCCTATCCCCAAGATTATTATTATATTTAAATTCTTTCATGGCTTCTGTTTTTAACATTTAAATCTTTAATAGATTAGAAATTATTATTTTTTTAATCCTCACTTAAGTGTGTGTGTGTGTAAATTGATTTGAGAGTGAGAGAGAGAAAAAAGAAACAAACCATCGTTCGGTTGCCTTCTGTACATATGCCCCGACTGGGATCAAATCCATAACCTAGGTATGTCAGGGCACTTCGGGAATTGAACCCGCAACCAACCAACTGAGCCACACTGGCCAGGGCTAGATTGGAAATTATTTTGAAATGAAGTATGAGATTGCTTTTTAAAACAGAATTTGTTACTTATTATGCTCCCTTGTACGTTTTCTTAAATTATTAGACTTTAATTTTTTTCAGCAGTTTTAGGTTTACAGAAAATTTGATTGGAAAATACAGAGTTCCCATATCATCATCACCCCCCACCCCCTTCCCCTATTATTAACATCTTGCACTAGTGTGGTATATTTGTTAACAGTTGATAAGCCATTATTGATATATTGTTATCGACTAAAGTTCATAATTTACATTGGGGTTCACTTTTTGTGTTATACATTGATAAAATTGACATTCACTTTTGTTGCTTTAGCACATGTATCCACTATTTTAGTATCATACAAAGTAGTTTTACTGCCCTAAAAATCTCTTGTGCTCCACCTGTTCATTTTTTCTTCCCTCCCCCAGAACCCATGGCAACCAATGATCTTTTTATTATCTCCATAGTTTTGCCTTTCAGATTGGCTTCTTTCACTTAGCAACATGTATTTAAGGTTTCTCTGTCTTTTCATGGCTTGGTAGCTCATATATATATATTTTTAAAGACTTTATTTTTAAGAACAGTTTTGGGTTCATAGCAAAATTGAGAGAAAGGTACAGAGATTCCCCATATACTCCCTGCTTCAACATATAACATAGCCTTCCCCATTATCAACATCCCCCACCTGAATGGTACATTTGTGACAGTTGATGAACCTACATGGGCACATCATTATTACCCAAAGTCCATAGTTTACCTTAGTGTTCACTCTGTTGTACATTTTATAGGTTTGGACAAATGTATAATGACATGTATCCACCATTATAGTATACAGAGTAGTTTCACTGCCCTAAAAATCCTCTGTACTCTGCCTCTTCATCACTTTCCTACCTCTAACCCAGCCAAACAACGGTCCGCGGGCCGGATTCGGCCCGTTTGAAATGAATAAAACTAAAAAAAAAAAAAGACCGTACCCTTTTATGTAATGATGTTTACTTTGAATTTATATTAGTTCACACAAACACTCCATCCATGCTTTTGTTCCGGCCCTCCGGTCCAGTTTAAGAACCCATTGTGGCCCTCGAGTCAAAAAGTTTGCCCACCCCTGCTCTAACCCCTGATAATCACTGATCTTTTTTTGTTATCTCCATAGTTCCGCCTTTTTCAGGGATGTCATATAGTTGGAATCACACAGCATGTGGCCTTTTCAGAATGGCTTCTTTTATTTAGTAATATACATTTAAAGTTCTTCCACATCCTTTTATGGCTCGATAGCTCTTTTTTTTTTTTTTTAAGTACTGAATAATATTGTCTGGATGTACCAGTTTATCTTTTCACCTATTGAAGTATATCTAGGTTGCTTCCAAGTTTTGGAAGTTATGGATAAAACTGCTACAAACACATGCATATAGATTTTTGTGTGGACATTTAAGTTTTCAACTTATTTGGGTAAATATCCAGGAATGCAATTGCTGGATTGTACCATAAGAGTATGCTTAGCTTTGTAACAAACTACCTAACTGTCTTCCAAAGTGGGTGGCGGTGAATTAGAGTTCCTGTTGCTCCATATCCTTGCCAGCATTTGGTGGTATCAGTGTTCTGTATTTTGGTCATGCTGGTAGATGTAGAGTGGTATCTCATTGTTTTAATGTGCATTTCCCTGATGACATGTGCAGCACTTTTTCATGTCTTGTCTATGTGTAATGTAAACATAACTTTATATGCACTGGGAAACAGAAATATTTGTGTGAAGTGTTTCATTGCAATATTCAGTGTCTTAGGATAATTGCTTTTGTGTGGTGGTTGGGAACCAAACTTGCAATATTTCTGAAGTAGGACTGTATTTGTTTTGCATCACTACTTTCAGTTCTTTTGGTTATATACTTGGAAGTTGAATTGCTGGGTCAAATGGTAATTCTCTGTGTAATGTTTTGAAAGACCACTATACTGGTTTTTCCTTCAGTAGCTGCATAATTTTATATTCCTGTTAACAATGCACAAGGGTTTAATTTCTCTACATCCTCATCAAGGCTCTTTATTTTTCTGTTTTGTTGATGATACTAGCCATCCTAATGGGTATTTTACTCAGCTTATTTTGTCTTAAGCCTGATATTGTTTAAATAATATGAATATTTGGTTCTCTAGTCCAGCGGTCGCCAACCTTTTGGAACTCACAGACCACCAGTGGGCGATTGCTGCTCCAAAGGTTTTCTTAAACCAGCAGTTGCCAATCTTTCAGACCTCACAGACCACCAATGGTCCGCACACCACCAGTTGGCAACTGCTGCTCTAGTCCATGGGAGCTCAGATATAGCAAATTAGAAAGGCCTGTTTGATAGATGAATATATGACCTAGATTTAAGGCATTTCAATTGCTAGTAGCTAGATGCAAATGAACTTTTGCAAAACTTATGTAGGGAACACTTTGTTCCTTAACCATACCAGATAGTAAAATGTTACTCTGAGTTGTATTAGTCTAGATCTCAGTTGTCCTGTATTGTAACCATTAGCCAAATATAACTATTTAAATTAATTAAACCTAGATGAAATGATAAATTCAGTTCCTCAGTCACACTAGTCACATTTTAAGTGTTCAATAGTCATATGTAGGTAGTGGCTACCATATTTAGAGAGAGTGGAAGGAAGGGGGAGAGACAGAGAGAGAAATATCAGTGTGAGAGAAACACATCAGTTGGTTGCCTCCTGCAACAGCCTGGACTAGGGATGGGGATAGAGCCTACAACCTAGGTACTAGTATGTGTCCCTGACCAGAATTAAACCAGCCGCTCTAACCTATGAGCAAAACCTAGCACAACTAGGGCAACTATAGAGCATTTTTATCATTGCAGAAAGTTCTTCTGGACAGCATTCGTCCAGATTTTCATTAGAGATGTTATTGAAGGGTGAATACAGCAGTGTTTGTTAGTTAATCCTATATAATAAAAGCCTGATATGCTAAGTGTCCGGTTGTCCAGTCAGCCATTCTCTAATCAAAGCGTAATATGCTATTGATATGCTAAGGCTGCTCAATCGCTCAGTATGATGTGCACTGACCACCAGGGAGCAGATGCTCCGACTGGTAGGTTAGCTTGCTGCTGGGGTCCGGCTGATCGGGACTGAGTGAGATGGGCTGGACACACCCTGGAGTCCTCCTGCGGTCCCTTCCTGGCTGGCCAACCTCCCGCGTCCCTCCCTGGCCCCCCTTGTGCATCGGAAGGGTCCCTCAGCTTGACCTGTGCCCTCTCGCAATCTGGGACTCCCTCCGGGGATGTCTAAGAGCTGGTTTCGGCCCAATGGCGGAACGACCAGTCGCTATGATGCGCACTGACCACCATAGGGCAGATGCTCAATGCAGGAGATGCACCCTGGA
>NW_006283136.1:1061736-1071123 GCF_000327345.1 Myotis davidii
ACGATCACGTCTGATCGGGGCCTGTGGGGGCCTGCCGGCCGGGGAGGGACTGTGAGAGGTCTCCAGGGCATGTCTGGTCCTCTTGCCCAGTACTAATTGGCTGGACCCCAGCAGCAAGCTAACTTACCGGTTGGAGCACCTGCCCCCTGGTGGTCAGTGCTCATTATAGCAACTGCTCGAGTGGTCGACCATTAAGTTGGACACTTAGCATATTAGGATTTTATTATTCTACTAGAGATTAATTTATTATTCTACGAAGAGATTCGTGCAATAGGCCTTCCCTTCTCCTGGCTGCGGGCACCGGTTTTCCTCTGGCACCCGGGACCCAGGCCTTCGCTCTGGCCGGAGCCGCCTTCCATCCTCCGTCTTCGCAGCCCTAGCCGGAGCCGCCTTCCATCTTCCGTCTTCGCTGATCCAGCTCGCCTTCAGTCTTCGCTCCGCCGCCTGGAGCCTACATATGCAAATTAACCGCCATCTTTGTTGGCAGTTAATTTGCATATCATGCTGATTAGCCAATGGGAAGCGTAGTGAAGGTACAGTCAATTACCCTGTTTGTCTATTATTAGATAGGATAGTAAAAGCCTCATATGCTAAGGTTCTGGTCAGCCATTCAACCAATCAAAGAGTAGTGTGCTAATGATATGCTAAGGCCACTCAACTGCTGGCTATGACATGCCCTGACCAGCATGGGGTAGACGCTCCGACCAATAGGTTAGCTTGCTGCTGGGGTCAGCCGATCGGGACTGAACAAGATGGGCTGGACACAACCTGGAGCCCTCCCATGGTTCCTCCCAGGCTGGCCAACCTCCCGTGTCCCTCCCTGACCCTGATCATGCACCGGTGGGGTCCCCTTAGCCTGGCCTGTGCCTTCTTGCAATCTGGGACCCCTTGGGGGATATCAGAGAGCTGGTTTTGACCCGATCCCACAGGCCAGGCCAAGGGACCCCACTGGTGCACAAATTCATGCACCGGGCCTCTAGTATAGGATATTTCCTACACATATAAAATATATATCTTACATATATAGAAATATATGCCCTATTACATAAGTAAACACATACTCTCACACATATATCTTCTACAAAAAAAAATTCCCTAATATTTTCTGGAAAATAGTCCATATTTGAATTTCCAAATTTGTTACAATGTATTTTATAGCTCCTCTCTCTTCCTCCCACCACACATACTACTCAAGGCTCAATGTTGTAGTTGGCTGCTATGTCTTTTTCATTTCTCTTATACAGAAAAATTTTTGCTTTCAAGCAGTTTTTCTCTATCATGGTATTAATTTTTTACAGAAACCAGGGCAGTTTTTTTGTAGAATGTCCCCTTCCTGATTTGTTTTGTTGCTTGCTTTTCTGGTGTCATATAATTTGTTCCTCTATCCCCTTTATTTCCTGTGAACTAGAAGTTGATTTTAAAGACTTGCTTTAGGTTCAGGTTAAACAAATTTTGGTAAGAACACTTTGTAGCCAATGCTCTGAATTTGAATTTTTTATTTTCGTGATGGTTATGTGAATAGTTTTATGTAGTGATTTATGATTTATAAATGCTTTCACATACAATTTTTTCTAGTAGTATTCTTGAAACCCTTTGAAGTTGGTTATTTTCTTTATTGTGTAGACGTTAGTTTTTATTAGCCCTTTACTTAGAAAGTTGTACAATTCCACTGGTTATTAAAACTGAAAAGGGAGTTACTTTGTCTCTACTATCTTCACATGTTTTTAAAGGAAATACTAATCTTTTCATTCTGAGAAACAAGAAGTAAAAGTTATTCCATCTATGTTATTTATAGTTATTGTGTATAATTCTTCTATACAGAACAATGTCCACCTTTGCTGATATTAATTTCCCTCCTTTAAAAAAATCAACTCAAAATTAAACCAGTAGGTGAATAAAGAACTAACTGTTGTAAACTAATATAGAATAAACTATCACTCAGAGCTTCTGAGCAGCATGAATAATCAGTGTTAATGTATCAAGCTTATATAATTCCAGCTGATAACAAAGTAACATGATATTCTAAATTGTCCTGTGCTATTAGTATGTTTATGATTTCTTGTAGAGTTTTGTCAGACCTTTAACTGATTATTTCTAGAATAACATAAACTGTTTAACTTAGCTATTTCTAAATATCCAGACTAGAGATATCTAAAAATGCCTCTAGTTTATTGATTTTATTTTCACTTATTTTTTGTTTTGTTATCGTTTGGTTAGAAGAGCCATTAAAACCACTTAAGAGGTTTACATGCCCAGCCTGAATATTGGTGGTACAAAGATATAAAATATCAGTAATAAGTCATATATGCAGAATTTATAATAATATTAGCTGCTTTCTATTAGAAGCTTATTATGTGCCATTGTGCACTTTGCATGTATTATTCAGTCCTTGTAACAGTTAATAATGATAAGAGGCAAGTTATCAGAGGTTAAGTAACTTGCCTAAATATGTAGCTAATTGGTGAAAAAGGAGGTATTTTATTTAACTCAGTACTGACTTTGAAGTGTAAAAAGCCTATGACTTTTACTCTGTGCCCTGCAGGTTCTGATATGCTTGTGACATAATAAAGTGAAACATATTTACTATTTAAGCATGCTATAAGGTTGGACTTAACTGTGCTAATCTAGAGTAAAATTTTTGCCTTTGGATTATGTTGTTTTAGCAATGCATAGTTTAATTAGAAAATATAAATACTTTTTTTTTCCTTTCCTCACCTGTAGATATTCAAGAATTTTATGAAGTGACCTTACTGGATAATCCAAAATGTATAGATCGTTCAAAGCAGTCTGAACCAATACAGCCTGTGAATACTTGGGAAATTTCCAGCCTTCCAAGCACTACTGTGACTTCAGAAACACTGCCAAGCAGCCTTAGCCCTAGTATAGAGGTAAGATAAAAATTTTTTTCCTTAAGCTGTTTAGGGCTACTAAGGTTTTTTCATTTTATTAAAATGGACACTTTGTGGAACTATTTATAATGGAATAATGAGGATAGGATTAAAAATACTTTTGAAAAGAAAAGCTCAGAATCTCTGGTGCCCTCGTCTTAAAATGGTGTAAATGGTTTGAGATGTGAAATACTGGCTTCAGACTATTAAAAAATACTTTGTATGATAGACTTCAATGAGGCTCTATCTGTGTGATACTTAGATAGAAACTGTATGTACTTTGAAAAAATAGTTTTGCTCTGGTATTCTTTCTTAGAAGTTGAATATAGTTTTGTAGTCCTGGGCAGTTTACTTGCTACATTTATCCTAAGGATTCTGTTTATTGTCCTGAAAGATTGTATTATTAAAATTTTAGAGACTGATCAATAAATTCAAAGGTCAGCATTGGTTTCTATATTTTTCTGTAATTAAAACTGTCGAGTTTTCATAACTATTTTCATAATGTTCTTTTTTGTTAAATATTGTTGCTGGTAGAGTCAGACGTGACATAACAGAGATATGAAGCATTTTGTAGTGAAGATTCTGACTGAGAAACATTAGTAATTTGAAGGTGGTTGTCTGACTGAATATGATTCTAGCCAGCCGTGGGCAAACTACGGCCCGCAGGCCAGATCCGGCCCGTTCGGCTGTTCTATCCGGCCCTCGGAGCCGAAAGAGCAGAGGGTTCTCTTGCTCTCCCCTCCGCTCCTTCACCAGCAGCAGTGTTAACATGGCAACGTCGGGAAACTCGGCCGCAACTCCTTCTTCTGAGTCCAGTTTAAGAACCCATTGTGGCCCTCGAGTCAAAAAGTTTGCCCACCCCTGTCAGTCCCTTGTAGTTAGTACTAGAGAATTGCCTGGAAAATTGAATCAGCTTCTGTTTGGTGTGTAATAAATCAGGAACAAGTAGTGGTGGGCAGCAATCAGACAGCCCTTTGGCAATGAATGAGACAGTTTCTCAGTTTCTTGTTTATGTTACATAACAAAACGGAATTTTAGAGCAAGAAAAATCAAAACATTTTATCCCTATCCTTCATTTTAAAGATGAAAAAACTGAGATCCAGAAGAAAAACTGAGACCTAGTTTATTCAGCTAGTTTGGGAAAGTCTACCTTTGGATTTCAGACCTTTTAAAACGCAATTCACAGTTCTCTTTACTAATCTTGATATGTCCTTGTGTTTCCCTTTGATTAGAGATTCTAGTGTAGTATTTCCTGTGTCCTTATTTTCCTTCTTTATATTTTTCATCACTTTCTCTTGGATAATTTTAGTTTCCATTCCCTTTAGTTGATATATCATTTGTGCTTATAATAGTCCATTTCAAATAGATTTTTAAATGTTAATTAATAATACAATTTGATTTTTAAAGTGATATGGTTATATCCCCTTTTCATATAACTTTTTTTGTTTTTGGTATGTGTGCCCTTTACTTTGTACATATGTGTAGAGAGATGTTTGGAATAATACTTGTTTAATATGAATGATTGATTCTGGGTGATGATTTTTTTTCTTATTTATACTTTATTACTTTTCAAAAAAACAATGAGCATGTGTCATATTCATAAAAACAATCCTAATTCTAAAAGAAGTGTGCTACTTTTAGAGATTGTAAAGTATTTGAAAGGAAGCAAGATGCAAGTAGGGGTAAGAGAAATTGCCTAATTTAATGAGAAATTCCAACAGAAAAAGGTGCACCAGCATGTCTGCTATAACAGAATACTATAGATTGGATAGCTTATAAACAACATAAATTTATTTTTCACAGTTCTGGAGTGTGGGAAGTCCAAGATCAACTCACCAGCAGATTCATTGTCTAGGGAGAGCCTGCTTCCTGGTTCATAGATGGCCAGCCATCTTCTCCCTGTGTCCTCACATTAAGGAAAGAGAGAGGGAGCATTCTGGGGTCTGTTTTATAAGGATACTAATTCCATTAATGAAGGCTCCACCCTCATGACCTAAGTACCTCCTAATACCATTGCATTCGGGCTTAAAATTTCAACATGAATTTTGGGGGACATTTAAATTCCATCTATGGTAATCCTGTTCCTGATAATATAGTACATTTAAAGTGGATCAAAGATTCAAAGGTTAAACAAGTGAAATAATAGTCCTAGCCAGTTTGGCTCAGTGTAGAGTGTCATCTTGCCGACTGAAGTGTCCTGGGTTCAATTCCGGTTAAGGGCACATACGGGCTTGATCCCCAGTGGGGGGCATGCAGGAGGCAGCTGATCAACAATTATCTCTCATCATTGATGTTTCTATCTCTCCCTCACTCTTACTCTCTGAAATAAAAATATATATATTTAAAAAATGAAATTATAAAAATAAACTTTTAAATGATTTTTGGATAAGGAAAGTTTTTCTAAGCATGACAACAAAGAAAACCCAGAAAAATTTTAAAAAAAAGGTTAAGAATGCTGACTTTGTAGAATTTGTTTGTGGGCTTCACAAAGTTTGTTCGAACTTTGATTATAGAACTTCTGTATCTTGAAAGATACAATAAAATGAGAAATGACAAACTAGGGGGAAGTTGTCATATTTATGGAAAAGGACTAATTTCCAACCCTCTCAGGAAACCTCTTACAAATCAGTAAGAAAAAAAGCCAGTAGACTAGAGAAGATGACAAAATATAAGAAAGCAAGTAAATTACTATCTAATTAAACATTTAATTCTATTAGGATCCTGTAGAAAATAGTTAATTTTCTCAGTGCTTTTTCTTTTTTCAAAAAATTTTCCTCAACTCTGGTATGTGTCTGTTGAATGATATTTCTGATTTTAAGAGTTTAGTTTAAAAACAAAATGAAATGTTATTGTTTTCAAATAGGAAAAAGCCAACATTCAGTAGGAAAGTGACTAAAGAATGTGAATGGGCTGTTTAGAGAAAAATAAACACAAATGGACCAATAAGCCTATGAAGAGATGCTCAACTTCATTTTTAAAAAATGCAAATTGACAATGGGAATATTCTAATTTGATTATCAAAAATTAATTCAACAAGGAAAGAGAAACGTTTATGCTGTTGATAGGAGAATACAGTGGTATAACCTTTTGGAAAGATAGCTTGACAGTACATATTCATATCCTTGGATCTAGCATATGTTCCAAATGTACTTACAAATTATTGATATATATTAAAAGACATATGTGTGTTTGTATATATGTGCATGTTCTTGCAATATTTGATATTAGTAAAACCATCAAGGAACAAATACAAATATCAGAAAGAAACTGTATAAATACATTATGGTGTAGCCACTTAATGCAGTATAAAATAGCAGGCATAAAAATATTATCTGTTTATCCACTATGTGTTATTCAATTATTGAAAGCAGGTTGCATAGCAGTAAGTATAATATAACTGAAAAAAGTGAGAGGTTAGATATGTCTGGAATATTATACACTTAGTCCACTTTCAGTGTATAATATTCTCTTGTTTTCAGTTGTCCCTGCTGTCTCCAGGCTCCCTATTTCAGCCCTCTGAGTTCATCTTCAGGGGAGGGAAATTAACTGAGTAATGTAGTGAGAGCATCTCCTTTCCCTTTTGACCTTGTGATTTAATGCTTTAAAACAATCCATCTGCTTTAATTTATGTAGAGTTTTAGGAGATAGTAGAGTTAAAAGCATATATTTAGTCTACTTGGTTTAATCTGAAGTCCTCTAAACACTGACTTAAAATTATTTAAGTACTTTTTATTATTTGTACATAAAGGTGCACAAATCATAAATATATAACTTGCATCCCTGAGAAGCCATATATCGAAGGAAAAAAGGGAAAGAATTTATCTACTGGCATCAGTTCCCCTGAACTTTAAGGATGTGGATTTGTTGGGTGCAGGGAATATGGTTTTTAGTTTTGTGATTAACAGAAAGTTTCAAGTGAGGAGGTGAGAGATGAGAGGTGGACAAGAGTCCAAAGGCCAAGGTGTTGCTAAGATTGCTAAGGTGAAGGCAGATGTGACAGTTTGGAGGCAAACATTGGAATGAGTTGTGAGGGCACATACTAAATCTGGTATAGTGTCTCTACTCTCTTATGATCTAGCCTCTTAGATTATAATGCAGGAGTCCTCAAACTATGGCCCGTGGGCCACATGCAAATACAAATAGTGTATTTGTTCCCGTTTTGTTTTTTTACTTCAAAATAAGATATGTGCAATGGGCATAGGAATTTGTTCATAGTTTTTTTTTTAAACTATAGTCCGGCTCTCCAACGGTCTGAGGGACATTGAACTGGCCCCCTGTTTAAAAAGTTTGAGGACCCCTGTTCTAGTGGAATAGCCCTCCCACCTCCATGTGCCCCTTTTAATGGCATTAACTTTATGAAGAGACTATGCCAGCTGTTTTATAGAATACCACACACTCTGTATTTGTTTAGTTTGTTGCCTTGTGTTTAAGTAAGTCATTCCACTAAGTCCTGTATTTCTGGTAACAAGGTAGATGTAAAAGTTGATTAGACTCATTTTTGGGAAGCAGACTTCATGATTATATATTGTACTTCACATGGTATTACATTAGGTAGCATAGAATACCAGGTTGTTGCACTTGTGCTGATGCTTGATTACTTAATGGTGGTGACCTCCAAATCCTCCATTGTATAGGTATATTGTTCTCTTTGTAGTTATTAAGTATCTAGGGGGTAGTACTTCAACACCTTATATTAAGTGAATTTTTACCTTATTCATTAATGATCCTTGCCTGAATCACTCACTTCATTAGAAGTTTCAAAATGTTGATTTCCTTTCCTATTTTATCAGTTCATCTTATTTATTAGTTGGTATTCTCCTAAAAAAAGGAGAATACCATTTTTCCTCATTAACTAGGGATGAACCTTTGTTCCTCCTACAAAAACAAGGTAAAGCTTATATTTTCTTTTAAAGACTAGCTTTTAGAGTAGAGCTTGTGCAATAATCCCATTCAAAGGTGGCTAATAAGTTTCATCACTTTTTCTTGTTCTCTCTTTTAAAAAACTGTCACTGTGGAGAGATTTTTATTTAATAAGTACTTTGTACTTTTCTTCTGGGACTTATATTTTACTGTCATTTGGGCCTTTTTCAATCTCTTTTAAAAATTATTTTGAAACAAATTACATCTACAGAAAAATTAAAATAAACTGCCATTTTTGTCACATTTTCTTGCTCTCTGCACACGCACACACATATATATATAAACTTAAAAAAAATTCTGCTAAACCACTTGAGAGCAAATTGCTTTACTCTTAAGTACTTCAGTATGTGTCTCCTTTGAAGAGAAGAACATTTTCCTAAAATTTTTTAAAATTTTCTATTTTATGAACATTTGTAAAAAAAAATCTAGTATGTAATTACAGACTAAGGACATTTAAAATTGATACAGTGTTACTATCAGTCTATGTTCAAATTTAGTACATTTCTTATCTTTCGTACCATCTATCCTATAATTCTATATTCCTGAAGCAGAACTCCATCTCAGTCCTTTTTGTTTTTAATCCTCACCCAAGGATATATTTACTGATTTTAGTGAAGGAGAAAGAGAGAGAGAAACATAAATGTGAAAGAGAAACATTTATCAGCTGCCTCCAATATACACCCTGACTGGGGATAGAACCTGCCATCCTTCAGTGAACAGGATGATGCTCCAAACTTACATCTGACAAAATTTTACAGTACAACCTTATGAATTGTTGAAATCTTGAATTCTTGCCTTCAGAATTATTTACAGTCCCATGTTTTGGTGATCAGCTCCTTTTGCTATTTCCTTTACCAGTGCCCTAGAGTTCTTATCATGCTTTCTGATGCTTTATTTCTCTGGCAGAATGTCTCTGTTTCTCAAAGACACTAGTCAGAGACACTAGTCTGAACTTCCTCTCCCACCAACAAATTTACAATGTTGTCTCACTTAATTCCAGTTTTTTTTAATTTTAATAATTATTTATTGTTGAAAGTATTATATATCTCCTCCTTTTCCCCCCATTGACCCTCTCCAGCCCACCCCTCTCCCCACCCCACACCCTCACTGCCCCATTGTCTGTGTCCATGGGTTATGCATACAAAGTGTTTGGTTGATTACCTCCCACTCACCTATCCTCCCTGCCTTCCCTCAGGGATTCCACACTCTGTTCAATGCTTCCATGTTTCTGGATCAGTTCCATTCATCAGTTTATTTTGTTACTTAGATTTTGCATATGAGTGAGATCGTGTGATACTTGTCTTTCTCTGACTGACTTACTTCACTTAGCATGTTACTCTCCAGGTCATCTCCATGTTGTCTTGAAGGGTAAGATATTCTTCTTTTTTATTGCTGCATAGTATTCCATATTATAAATGTACCAGAGCTTTTATATCCACTCATCTACTGATGGGCACTTGGTCTGATTCTAGGTCTTAGCTATTGTAATTGTGCTGCTGTGAACATAGGGGTGCATACATTCTTTCTTATTGGTGTTCTGTGTTTCTTAGGATATATTCCTAGAAGTGGGATCACTGGG
>NW_006283136.1:1071855-1084360 GCF_000327345.1 Myotis davidii
GGGTGGGGGGGCAGGTACTTGTGCCAGCCCGGGACATGGGGCTGTCTCCCAACCCAGTGTAATACATCTTGATATCTGGTATTGAGATCCCACCTACTTCCTTCTTTCTCAGGATTGCTGTGGCTGTTCGGGGTCTTTTTTTATTCCATATGAATTTTTGGAGCATTTGCTATAGGTCTGTGAAATATGGGGATTGTATTGAATCTATAAATTGCTTTGGATAGTATGGACATTTTAATGTGTTGATTCTACCAGTTCATGAACACGGTGTAATCTTCCATTTGTTTATGTCTTCCTCTGTCTTTTCAGTGTCCTGTAGTTTTCTGAGTATAGGTCTTTTACCTCCTTAGTTGAGTTTATTCCTAGGTGTCTTAATTTTTTTTGGTGCATGGTAAATGGGATTGTTGTTTTAGTTTCTCTTTCTGTGAGTTCATTATTGGTGTATAAAAAAGCAATAGATTTCTGGGTGTTAATTTTGTATCCTGCTACATTGCCGAATTCATTTATTAAGTCTAGTAGTTTTTTTGATGGAGTCTTTAGGGTTTTCTATGTACAATATCATGTCATCTATGAATAATGACAGTTCTACTTCTTCTTTTCCAATTTGGATGCCTTTTATTTATTCTTGTCTGATAGCTATGGCTAGCACTTCCAGTACTACGTTGAACAGGAGTGGTGAAAGTGGGTATCCCTGTCTTGTTCCTGTTGGCTGAAGGTTTGTCATATAGGCTTTTATTATGTTGACGTATGATCCCTCTATTCCCACCTTGCTGAGAGTTTTTATCAAGAAAGGGTATAGGATTTTTACAAATGCTTTTTCTGCATCAATTGATATGATTATGTGATTTTTGTCTCTCAGTTTGTTTATGTGATGTATCACATTTATTGATTTGCGGATATTGTACCAGCCTTGCATCCCTGGAATAAATCCCACTTGGTCATGGGGTATGAACTTTCTGATGTAGTGCTGGATTTGCTAGAATTTTGTTGAGGGTTTTAGCATCTGTGTTTATCAGGGATATTGGCCTGTAATTCTCTTTCTTTGTAGTGTCTTTACCTGGTTTTGGAATTAGGGTAATGTTGGCTTTATAGAAAGAGCTTGGAAGTGTGCATTTCTCATGAATATTTTGGATTAGTCTGAGGAGGATAGGTTTTAGTTCTTCTTTGAATGTTTGGTAAAACTCCCCAGTAAAGCCATCCAGATCAGGACTTTTGTTTGCTGGAAGCTTTTTGATTACTGCTTCAATTTCATTGGTTGTTATCCGCCTATTCAGGTTTTTTTTATTCTTCCTGATTGAGTTTTGGAAGCTTTTATGTTTCTAAGAATATGTTCATTTCATTTAGGTTGTCCAGTTTGTTGGAGTAGAGTTGTTCATAGTATTGTTTTTTTTTGTTTGTATGTTTTGTTTTTATAATCCTTAGTATTTCTTTGGGGTCTGTTTTTACCTTACCTTTTTCATTTTGATTTTATTTTAGTCTTCTATCTTTGTTTCATGGTGAGCCTGGCTAGACGCTCATCAATCTTGCTTATCCTTTCAAAGAACCAGTTCTTAGTTTCATTGATCTTTTGTATTGTTTTTTTGGTCTCTATGTCCTTTATTTCTGCTCTGATCGTTATTATTTCTTTCCTTCTGCTTACTCTGGGCTTTTCTTGTTGCTCTCTTTCTAATTCTTTAAGTTGTAGAATTAGATAATTTATTATTATCTTTTCTTGTTTTTTTGAGGTAGGCCTGTACAGCTTTGAACTTCCCTCTCAGGACTGCTTTCAGTGTCCCATAGATTTTGGATTGTTATGTTTTCATTGTCATTTGTTTCTAGGGTGCTTTTTATTTTTTGATCTCTTTGAAAACTCAATCGTTTAATAGCATGTTATGTAGCCTCCAAGTGTTTGATTTCATTGTTTTTACTGTAGTTGATTTCTAATTTTATGCCATTGTGGTATGAGAAGATGCTTGATATGATTTCTATCTTCTTGAACTTAAAGACACTTTGCCTTTGTCCCAATATGTGGTTTATCTTTGAGAATGTTCCATGTGCACTTGAGAAGAATGTATATTCTGTAGCTTTGGGGTGACTGTTCTGAAGATGTCAATTAATTCCATCTGATCTATTGAGTCATTTAGGATTGATGTTTCTTTGCTGATTTTTTCTTTAGAGGATTTATTCAGTGGTGTCAATGGGTTATTAAGGTCCCCTACTATGATTGTCAATCTCACCCTTGATATCTTCCACAAGTTTCTTTTTTTTAATGTATTTGGGTGCTCCTGCATTAGGTGCATATATGTTTACCAGAGTTATAGTCGTTTGTTGCATTGCTCCCTTTAGTATTATGAACCTCTTTATCTCTTGTTATGGCCTTCACTTTGAGGTCTATTTGATCAGATATATGTATTGCTACCCCAGCTTTTTTTTAAAATTTCCATTTGTCTGAAAAATTTTTTTCAATCCCTTCACTATCAATTTGTTTGAGTCCTTTGTTCTGAGGTGGGTCTCTTGTAGACAGCAAATCTATCGGTCAGGGTTTTTTATCCATTCAGCTACCCTATGTCTTTTATTGAAGCATCTAATCCATTTAAATTTAAGGTAATTATTGATAGGTACTTTATATCACCATTTTATTCTTTATGTCTGTGTTTCCCTTCTTCCCTTCCTATTTCTTTTTACAGCACTCCCTTTAGCATTTCTTGCATTGCTGGGTTAGTGGTAATAAACTCCCTTAGCCCTTTGTTGCCTGTAAAGCTCCTGATTTCACCTTCAATTTTGAATGAAAGCCTTGCTGAGTATAGTATTCTTGGATTCAGTTCCTTGCTTTGCATCACTTTGTATATTTCATTCCATGCCCTTTTGGCCTGATACGTTTCTGTTGAGAAATCAGTTGATAATCTAATGGCAGATCCCTTATAGGTAACTTTCTGTCTCTCTCTGGCAGCCTTTAAGATTCTTACTTTGTCGTTGGTGTTTGCCAATTTAATTATGATGTGTCTTGGTGTCAGTCTTTGGTTTCATCGTGTTTGGGACTCTCTGTGCTTCTTGGACTTGTGTGAGTTTTTTCTTCCCAATATCAGGGAAGTTTCTGTCATTATTTCTTCAAACACGTTTTCTATTCCTTGCTGTGTTTCCTCATCTTCTGGCACCCCTATTATGCAGATGTTGTTTGGTGGTGTCCCAAAACTTCCTTAGGCTCTCCTTTTTTAAAAAAGAATATATTTTATTGATTTTTTACAGAGAGGAAGGGAGAGAGAGATAGAGAGTCAGAAACATCGACCAACTGCCTCCTGCACATCTCCTACTGGGGATGTGCCCGCAACCCAGGTACATGCCCTTGACCGGAATCGAACCTGGGACCTTTCAGTCCGCAGGCCGACGCTCTATCCACTGAGCCAAACCGGTTTTGGCTCTCCTTCTTTTTAAGTTGTTTATTTCCAGTTGCTGCTCTGCTTGCGTGTTTTTTTCTACCTTGTCTTCTAGCTTGCTGATGTGGTCCTCAGCTTCTTCTAGTCTACTGTTGATTCTTTCCATTGGTTTTTTTTTTTATTGCAGCTATGTCATTCTTCATTTCCTCCTGGTTCTTCTTCATTGCCACTTGATTCTTACACATGTTATTGAATGTGTCTTCCATCCTTTTCAGCATTCTTATAACCATTGCCCTGAATTCTTTCTCTGATAAATTGCTTGCCTCCATTTCGTATACTGCCATTTTTGTGATTCCTCCTTGTCTTTCGTTTGAGGTTGTTTCTTTGTCTCCCTATTTTTGCTGTCCCTTTGTGGTTGTTTCTATGTATTAGATCAAACTTTTTTCTATGTATTAGATCAGATTTTTTTGAGTTTTTCTTATATAGTAGATGTCTTGTGGGACCCACTGGTTCAATCTCTTTGGTCTTCTGGGTTGGGTATTCTAGGGATGCCCCCTACTTGGGATATTTGGGTTCTCTTGGTGTAGTTGGGTCTTGAGTGTTACTGTCCCATTCCTGGATGGAGTTTCCTCCCAGGGTGTCTGGTTATATGGCTCACTCTATACCGTGTTGACCGAACAGCACAAAATACAATTAGATAAGACATGACATAAAGGGAATAGAACATGAATGTATTGATGACACCTATAATCCCAATAAAAGTATCCACCAGAGAAAAGAGAATTAGGAGGGAAAAAAGAAAGCAAAAAATGATATTGAGAAAAAGAAAAAAATGTAAGAGAGAAAAGAAAAAGAAGAAAAAAAGAAGGGGAAAAATACACATATATAGGGAGAAAATCCACAAAACAAACAAACCAAAATATGCCAACAAGAAACATCCAGTAAAAAGGGGGGACTGAATTTGTAGAGGCAGAGCTTATATCCTGAAAGTAAGGTAAAGGAATTAAATGATTAGGGGAATGGCCACAGTTCAGTATAGAGGAGCTAGAAAGAGAATGTGTGGATAAGAAGAAAGGCTAAAAAACAAAATAATAAAAAAATTTCTTTCAATTTATATACTTATCTGTTTTTGGAAAAGGAGAATAGGAGGAGCAAGCAGATAAGCTTGAGTTTAGTGATTGAAACTAATTAAGCAATTAGGAGAAGAAGAGAGGAAGAGAGGAGAAGGGAAACAAAAGCATAAGAAAAAATTGGCTAGCAAAGAAAGAGAAAAGAGAAGTGTTCATGGACTTGTAGCAGGGGAGAGGAAATTAGATATATGAGTAAGCCATTAGAGACTACAATAATAATCATCACCAATAGAGCAGATAAAGAATAGCAATTTTTAACCAGGAGTAAAAAGAAAGGAGAGAGAAAAATGAAAGCAGGGACAGGAGAAGAGAAATAGGATGAAAAAGGAAGAAGTGAGGAAGAGTGAAATAAAAGAAAATAAGATAAAATAATGATAAAATAGTAAAAATAGAATGAAAAAAATAATGCAAATAGTAAAAGGTTAAAAAAAGAACACTCACTCACATAAGAAAATTAAGAAAGTGAATTGTTGTTTGGTTCAGCTGAGTTTTAATGTCCCATAGGGGCTGGTTTAAGACTCCTCTCTACTGTTCTATCTGCCACTTCTCAGTTTCCTGTTAGTCAGCACTTGTTGAAGTTCCCAGCGATCCACCACTGCTCTGTGTCCGTCTCCACAGCCTTAGTTGCAGACAAGCGGGACCAATCTACCAGCTTTTATAGTCTTATTTACACAAGCACCTATTTCTGACATTGGCTTTAGGAAGGGGTGTTGCTTTATTGGTTTCTGGGACCAAATGACCCCTCAACTCACTCCCCCAGGGCTCCCTGGGGCTATTCAGTGTCTTCGTTTCCTCTCTAAAGTTCGAGGCTGGGTGTGGCTGGAATAGATGCCCTGCGGGTGCTGCTGAGAGAAGCTGGCTCTTCAGGAGAAAAATTGCTGCTTCCGGTTGGAGGGTCCAGAATGTCCCAGTGATGGATTCCTGGTCACATCTCCCTGTCCTGCTCCTCTCCACAGCCTCTCCCTAGCCTCCACGAAACTGCACCTCCACCTGCATTGCAGCCTCAGTGAGTGTTTGTAATTGAAAGGTCCTATGAACTAGGTTTAGCAAATAAAAGCAAGGAAAATATAAAGGCAAAAGAACAGTGCCACTGTGTGTTTCTCTCCCCTGGCACCACATGGCTAGGGAAATTCTTCAAGCTGCCTTTCTGAGCGCAGCCTCTCACAGCTGTGGACTTATATCTAGACTAGAGGCCCGGTGCAAGAAATTTGTGCGGGGGCAGGGGGGAGGTTCCTTCAGCCCAGCCTGCACCCTCTCCAGTTGGAGACCCCTTGGGGAATGTCCAACTGCCAGCTTAGGCCCGATCCCTGTGGACATCCCTCTTGCAATCTGGGACCGCTGGCTCCTAACTGCTCACCTGCCTGCCTGCCTGATCACCCCTAACTGCCCTCCCCTGCTGGCCTGATTGCCCCCAACTGCCCTCCCCTGCCGGCCTGATCTCGCTACCAACTGCCCTCCCCTCCCGACCTGGTTTCCCCAACTGCCCTCCCCTGCTGGTCTGATCTTGCCCCCAACTGCCCTCCCCTGCAGGCCTGATGTCACCCCCAACTGCCCTCCTCTGCTGGCCAATTTGGTTCTGAGTGGTCGGTTTCTATGCCAGTCAGCATCAAAAGCTCCGCCTCCTAGGCAGCCATTGGCTCCCCCACAGCACCCACATTTGGTTCTTTGGTCAGTTCCTATGCCAGTCAGCATCTCCAGGCCTATCTCTGGGCCTGATCAGAGAGGTAGTGCTGAACAGCAGCCCCAGCGGAGGTCGGGAGAGGAAGAAAGGCCCGGCTACTGGCGAAGCCCAGAAAGAAAGAGGGAGAGAAGGAGAGGCAAGTACTGATCAACAGCTGCCACTGAGGCTGTGGATCAGACCCTGCCTCTCTTTCTTGGTCTTAGCCCCCTGGGCAGTCAGTGCTGGGTCGCCACAGCAACCCAGCAGTGACTGAAGGATTTCCGGGTTGGTCAGCCTTCTTCTGTGATCGGTTATTACGACCCTGGGCTTTTATATATTAGTATTCCCTGGCTGCCAGCAGTCCTGTGGACCTCCTTCCACAGTCAAGTGTTACACGTGTTCCCAAGTAACGCAGACTTGGTGCAGTGCAGGTTTCTTCTGATCCACTTTTCCCAATGGTCATATGTCTCTTTCTCCAGCCCAGATCCCCAATCCTAACATTCTTCAGACGTCCTCTGTCCTCTCCCTCTGGTCTTTTTTCATTGATTGATTTTTCTCCTCTCTAAGTTGTATTTTCCTGTTTCTTTATTATATACCTGGTAATTTTTTTATTGGCATTATCAATTTAACCTTTTCAGGGGCCTAGATCTTTTTGTATTCCTTTAAATATTCTTGAGCTTTGTTTGAGATGCAGTTAAATTACTTGGAAATAACTTGATCTGTTTGCAGCTTGCTTTTAAGCTTTTTGAGTTGGGTCAAACAGCCTTTCGGATAGGGTTAATTTTGTCCCAGATCTGTGGCAATACTAATCTGAGTACTCTACCCAGGGACCTGAGTTTTTTTATTGATTTTTTTTTAAGAGAAAGGAAGGGAGAGGGAGAGAGAAACATCAATGTGAGAGCAAAACATCGATCAGCTACCTCCTGCATACCCCCTACTGGGAATTGAGCCCACAACCTGGGCATATGCCCTGACTGGGAATCAAACCAGCAACCTTTTGCTGTATAGGATGACACCCAACTAACTGAGCAACACCAGCCAAGGCTATTATGAGTTTTTCAATTATTCTTGGCCCTTTGTGAGCTCTGGTAATTCTTTCACCTGCTTCTTTCCAGAATGTAGTGCCTAGTTAGTACTTGGATATTACCTACATTGTTTTCAGTAATCTTCCTAAAAGTAATAAACTTTAATTATTTAAAGAGTCATGAGCCTTGAGTGGGCTTTACTCTTTCATGTTGGGATGGCTAGGAAGAAGGGGATACTCTGTCTCCAACTGAGCATGTAATTTCCAGGCTATCTGTACCACAAGAGGGAAAGGGTGTTAGCTCATGATGAAATTTACTTCTGCACCCCACTCCCCCAAGCCTTATAGCTACAAATGGATAGATAGATAGGAAGGTAGGTTGGTAGGTAGGTAGGTAGGTAGGTAGGTAGATGTAACTACCATTTATTGTGCAGGTAACAAGGTTGTCATTATTTAGTGCTGTGCATGTATAGTTCATTTAATCATTACAACCATCCTAGTAGACTGTTCAGGGTAAAGTCCCACTTTATCTGTCTCAGATGTAACCTATGAGGCTTGAAACAAAAGGCTATCACCTGATAGTCATCAATAATAGTAATAAAATGATGATAGTACTTATATGATAGGTACTATCTAAATGATACACTTGCATTAACTCTTTTTCATAACTCTTACAGTGAAACTTGGTTTAGTATGTAAGTTGCTGATGCAGCCCAGGATATGTGAATCGTTAGGGGTAGGAATATGGTATAAGAAGCTAATAGGAACAGTTCAGTTGATTCAATTTGAGGCCATTCACAGTATCTGTAGACTCTGAGAAAACCTTGTGGACTACAAGAAATTGCATGTAATACTCTTTCTTATTATACATTTTTAATGGAGGAGTGTGGCTACAAGCTTATGAGATTGAAAGCCAGTTGCATCCCTATGCCTCATCTCCTATCAGCCTATCTAGCTCTATTTCCAATGAGCTTGAGGACAGTACAATGAATTCACAAAGTTAGGCTACTTCTGGGTTAAAAACGAAGTCTTCTTGAGTTTGAAATGGTACATAGTTATAATTATCTTCTTGTGGTATTGATGGGTTTTTTGGGTTGTTTTTTTTTGTTATGGACTTAGACAAAATGGATTTAGTAAGGCACTAAAGTTAAAATCTGGCGTCACTGGTAAAATATTATTATTTAGTAAAAAGACAATAGATAAGTTTTAGAAGTAATATTTTAAATTATTGCATTTTGTTCTTCTATCACCCCTTCTCAAAAATACCACATGGAACATTCCATTCATTACTGCCTGAGAAAGTCATTACTTTGCAAGCTGCAGTTGCTGAAATGGTATAGTGGAAGAAATGTTGGCTTGCTTTTTTTTTTTTTTTTAGTGATTTTTTAAAAATTGTCTTTTAAATATCCAAACTGTAGCAAACAAGAAGCAGATTTAATTTTATATCGGGGAAACCTCTTTGTGGAGCATTTCATCAGATGACTCACTGTCAACCTCATATCTTGAAAAGAGAGATTAATGAAATAGCATCTGAAGCAGCAGTGAATTCTTGTGGAATAAACCCTGACATCTTCCACAGTGTTTTGTGGAATAACTTCATTTTCTTCAGATACAGATTACATAAAGAAGATTGTAGGGCACATGACACATTCTGCTTTTTTGTATTTCAGATAGTAGAAAAATTGCTACCTCTAAGAATGGATCCTGGAGAGATCTTGTCACAGTTGTAACTTTCATCTATGGTTTTCATCTCACAACCTCATTTTAATTTTTATTTCTAATTTTTTATTCATATAGGCAACTTAAAATAATTTGCAATAAATTGCTTTATATTGTAATGGTAAAGTAATGGATTGCCTGTGCATTGTAACCACAAAGGTAAGATACAGTATGCTTTCTATGTTTCATTGCTAGTGACAGAATGTGAGAGACCTTTTTGTTCATAATGTATTTCAAAAATAAAGTGTAACCATTGTTATATATTTGAAAACAGATATTTGAATCCATGTGATGCTTAGTTTATATCCTTTAGGGAAGGTAGTATTTTGAAATGTGTTTGAGATAGCTAAAAATAATGTAATGAACGGATATTTTTTTCCCTTTGAGATTTACAGGAAGCTTTTCTCCCACAGCAAAGGTTTATAAAGCCTTGATTATATTTAAATCTTCTAAATATAGTTTTAGAGTTCTTTCCCTCTACTTTATTTTCTGTCCCAACATGTTATGCTGGTTGAAAGTATAACTCATTTTGAGAAAATTTTCTGGACTCTTCTATCTATACAAGTATCATTTTTTTAAGAAGAAGAAGAAAATAAGTTCTCATTGTGCTGCCTTTGGAAAGATGTTGATTTGGCCTTAAAATGATTAAAGTACGTCTTAAAGTACTTGGTTGAAGTCTGTTTTGCTGCCTGTCCTCAAAGTGAAGCATACTTCACTTAACCTCTGTTTTTGGTTTCTCTTATTTCTGAACACCAGTTGATGATATTGTAATTGTGTAAGATTCAGGATGCTTACATTTTAAACTCATTGGTTTTCAAAATACAGAATAACTTACTTTTTTTGTTTTTGTCTATTTCTATTAACTTAGCACACATAGTGATTGTTAGTTGAAATTGTTGAGATTTTTAAGTTACGTTCAGTAATAAAGAATAAAATCATTTGTAAATTGTGAAAATAGGCTATTCTTATATAGTGAATTATTTCTCAGAAGAGGAAAAGTGAGAAAATTGATATAAATTAGTTGTTTGTTGTTCACAGAGTCATAGTTCAGATAGTAGGAGCTTTGAATACAAACATGTTCATTATCTGATCCCATCCAGTTTGTAAGGGGATGTCTTCTGTGTGCCTTTAGGTAAACTATCTTATTGAAATATTCTTAAAGAATGTTTAAAGGGTAATAAGCCTGGAAACCAGGGTGGTGGTGTTTTTTTTCTCTTTGAGTTCTTTTCATGGTTGTCTGTGGTTGATTCTTCCTGTGATTTATTTTTTATCACTTCATTCATTTGAATTTTTATTTCTGATATTCTGTCAAGGCATCTGTCTCTTCTCTCCAACCTATATCCTTCTTGACAAATTTTTTAAAATATTGCATTTGACCCTTTTAAAGCAAGAAAACTATTGTTAAAAAATTATATGAAATCAATATCCTAAAGTTTTTATCAATTTGCATTAAGTAACTATAAAAAATAGAAAAGATATAGGTTGGAAATTAGAAAGCTTAAAACATTATTTGTAGTTACTTTTAATAGAGCTAAATTAAAATTATTTCTGTTACTAGTTATAAAACCCTTTGAATTTATTTAACCACTAACTACAGTAGGAAGAAAAAATTCTTAATTTTCTTTTCAACTGAAGTGCTATAATGTTTTCTTCCCATGGGACTCTTCTCTTTTTCTGGTTTTTGGAGAGCTTTTTGGCTTTATATGTGTTTTAAAAGTCTGACAGTATAGTTGATATAATTCTATCATGTTAATACTACAACATTTTTCCAAGTGAAATTTTTTCATCATCCGCCTCCCCTCTCTCCCACTTGTGTAGGCACCGTGAGCTAGGTAGGCATGTTGCATCACTGCTACCATGGATACCCTTAAGAACAGGAATGTGGGTTGAGCTAAAGCAACGATGATTAGTTTTCTGGGTTTTTCTCCCCATAACTATATGTTCTTCACAATGAAGCTCTTATTTTAAAATGTTTGCAAATGACTAGACTGGAGATGTGATGACTAAATCATCACTGCTACTGAAATGCCAAATTTTGCCCTTCATTTACAGAGTATTAATGCCATTTGCTAATTTAAAATAATCACAGATAGCTCTACATTCCTTTTCTGGTTAATTCATTTTAAACACAAATGTAATATTTGTTTTGCCTCTTAGTGAAAATGAAAAATGTACTACTTCTTTGAAGGAAATACATTTTACAAATATTGTTCTGAATTTATGTATTTTGCAGGGGAAAATATCCTAATGAGCATTTCTACTGTGGCAGTATTTCTGATTATTGTTAGTTATTCATAAATAGATTTTTGTGTAGTTTAATTGGCTTGGATACAATATTTAGTTGGTGCTTTTTTTTACATAATGCCTTTCTAAAAGGTATTTATTTTTGTGTTTGTAAATCCTTGTGTTCTTAGCTAGCTCCTTTGTAAGTGTATGTCTTTTGTCGTGGAGTTAATATTGTGAGGGGCCCAGGCAGAGAAGTGTGGTTTTTTCAGGCTCGTTATCAGTATAGGAAAATTAACTTGGAGCATACCAGGTCCAACAAGAGTGATTTGGGAGTATCTATAATAATAAAAACGAAATATGCTAATTAGACCAGATGTCCTTCCGGACGAAGCAGGGGCTGTGAGGAAAGCCCGGGTCCCAGGTGCCTTCCAGCGGCCAGTGGCCAGAGGAAAGCCTAGGTCCCGGGTGCCAGAGAGAAGCCGGTGCCAGCAGCTGGGAGAAGGAAGGCCTACTCTTGCATGAATTTTGTGCATAGGGCCTCTAGTTGTTATATATGATATGTTTTTTTGTTAGCAGTAAAGTACTAGGTATAAACTGCAGCCAAGGGCATTCATATTCTTCAATATAGAGCAGCGATTTTCTACCTTTCTCATCTCATGGCACACATTACTAATTAATAAAATTCTGCAGCACATCAAAAAATACAGTTTTGGCCAATAGGACAAAAAATGGTATACTTTTTTATTAATTCTCACAGACAGCTATTGCTGTGTTGGCTGTTGTCGCTTTTTTATTTGACAGTCTAAGGGAAAAGAGATCAGTGTCCTGACTAAATAGTCAGGTATTATATATTTTAAAATTTTTTGTGGCATACCAGTGTGCCTGCTGTGGAACACTGGTTGAAAATAGCTGGTATAGAGGTTTCCCAGCTGTCCATTAACTTCTGAGAAAGAGGAAGTTGCAGAAAATTAGTATCAGAGTTTCTTTCAGTAGAATTATGTCTTTCTCCATCTTTTGTTGTACTGCTGTTGATCAAGTAGAAAAGGGATGTTTTCTATCTCTATTCATTTTAGAGTCATTTAGCAGTTTAGTGGCAGGACAAAGACCTAATAAGAAAAAAATTTTTTTTTTCCTGTGTAATTCTTGATTAAGCTTAGAAGGGAGAACAGGAGTTTTCATATCACAGGAAATTCTCTTACACTTGATACCAGTTATTTTTTTTTATAATTAAGTCTTTATTGTTCAGATTATTACAGTTGTTCCTCGTTTTTCCCCTCATAACTCCCCTCCTCCCAGTTCCCACCCCGCCCTCCGCCCTCCCTCCCCACCCACTGTCCTCATCCATAGATGTACGATTTTTGTCCAGTCTCTTCCTGCATCTCTTGAGATAATG